>NW_017803910.1:379596-409638 GCF_001625305.1 Branchiostoma belcheri | reverse complement strand
GGGGGGTGTATGTACACACTGTGTGTGTGTGTCCATATTTGTGTGTGTGTGTGTGTGTGTGTGTGTGTGTGTCCATGTGTGTATGTGTGTGTATGTTTGTGTGTCCATATGTGTGTGTGTGTGTGTGTATGTGTCCATATGTCTGTATGTGTCCATGTTTGTGTGTGTGTGTTTGCCTGTGTGTCCATACATTTCAATGACAGCAGGTGGGTGGGGAATTACCTAACTACAGACCACAAAAAGTTTCATCAGCCAGGTACATATATCATAATCATCATTATGATACAATATTTTCATATAATACATTGTCAGGTCGTGTATATAATACATACATTGTTAAGTCATAGGAAAATATTCAGATCGCATTAAAGGTGGCCAGATTTACTGATTTAATGTGTTAAAGGCTGTTAATCAAGTGAATCTAAAGAAAGTGAAAATAATAAAAACATTTGAAAAATCTGTTTCCAATCACTAAATTCTATGGGCTATGTTCCTCCCTACATCACATCAAATACTGCAATCTTTCATAAACATAACCTTACTGGTCCTGATAGTGTCAATATATAGTTTACGTGGAATTCCTCTATTGTCATAACAAACCTATAGAAAGCAGAGTCTGATATAAAATCTCTTAATAGAATGTTGTTGAATTTACGTTTTGTTCTAATCCTTGATACAAAACATTCTAATCTCATCCTACTAGTAGATTTTTGCCAAAATTTTTTAAAACTCTAGAGATCATAAGAATTTGACCAAGACTTGCCTTTTGTATTAATATTAAGTCATTCAGAAAAGAAATCAATACAATTTTCCATTACCATCTAACTTAAATTGTTCCATTGTTATCACTGACAACTGTATTATAGTAAAACTGGCCAAAAAAGTCAAATCAGAACAACAATTCTCACATCAAGACATTCAAATTTTAACCTATACAAGTGACCAACTCTACACAAGGAGCACCTGGCCATTGTGACTACCTTTTGCCGTGGCCCCTCTGGTAAATTTCCCCATTGACACAAGCCTTATTAAGGAATCCTGTCTATAGTGACCACCTGTCCACATAGATAATATGTTATCAGTCCCTGAGTGGTCTTTTTGGGCAGTTTTGACAGCATGTTATTCCAGAGAAACAGTACACAGTCAGTAGTCTCTCAAATAATAAAATACATTGTGCTCTACATAGTTGTACACGTGTCTCAGTTGATGACACTGTCGACAATCTCCTCCCTTTCTCCTGATCTTCTAGTCCGTATCCTTTCCTGTACAAAGATAAGACATACAGTACCAACTTGAAGTTAAAAAAGATATGTATGGCCTCCCTCTATCAGTATTCACCATGGTAACATCCTAATTCATATCAATATTTGGCTATGCCCAAGCAGTCTTGAATATACATGTATTATTTGAATTGACAAGTACCCTGGTATGTTTTGATAAATTTTTTTCTTAAACAAATATCAAGTACATTTAAATTTGTCTGCAGATCGCGTCAGATATAAAATGTTTCTATAGGAATATTACAAAGCAATCGTCATACGAATATTATAATACTTGACCTGAAATGTTTCTGATTCATACTTACAATGAGTTTGTTCCAGTTGTTGAGGCCAACAGCCTGGGAAAAGATTGAAAAATAAAGCAAAATAATTATGAGACAATCTTAATTTTGTACAATGTTTTAATACAATGTTTAAATTTAACAACATAATATTATGCAAAATTATGAAAACATAAATGACACAAATTAGCATTATTGCCAACAACTATATATGAAATCAAATATGACTTACCAGGTAGAATACAAATATCACATAGATGAGAACAGCTATTCCAACTAAAACATAGCCCCAGATTGGTAGAGCACCCTCCTAGAAAATGGGAAAATATTTCCAGATTACTGAAGAGAACATAGGTTGCTTAATGGCATAGTGAACAGCAAAATTTTCCAGGAGCACATGTAAGCTAATACATTTGTATTTCTAGCATTTTAAATGGATACGTGAAAAATGTAGTCTTTTACATTTGTTTCTGCAAAAATAAATTCCTGTAAGTATCAAATGTATCAACAGCTGACATTAAAATGTTTTTAAAACATTGGAGACAAACTTTTGAGATGATGTTCTTACCAAATAGGTGAATCCGAGGTAGAAGTTGACACCAATAATAACAGTGGCTAAACACCATACAAGTATCTTTGTAAACCTGCAATCAACACAAAATGTAAGCCTAGTATGTCAATGTAAAACCTTTGTGAGCACAGTGGTACAAAAGATAAAACATACTACTGTAACAGCATTTTGCACCAAGGCTGTGAACATTTGTTTCTGATTTGTCTGGTTGTGTAGTTCCATATTGTCTTGCCAGAGGATGTTGTAATACTAGTGCCATCATAACAGAGTTCTAACTTAAACGAGACTCTGGGTCATCAATATAATACTTTATATATAATAGATAAATCCCAAAGCCCCACCCACCTCTATCAAAACACAGGAATGCTAAATAAACACATAAAAATGCACATATTTCATGGGCATGTAACCACTCTCTCATTGGTCAAACTGCTACCTGCCATTCTCTTATTGGTTGAACTACTATTTGTAATGGACAGTCAGGATTGGTCAGTATCACACACACCTGCTGTTCTTGAATTCTCCCATGATGCTCTCACTGGAGGTGAAGTGCAGTATGGGAATGAGGGCGAAGGGCAGCTGGATGCTCATGAGAACATTGAGCCAGTTGTTCAACATGTCCAGATCACGGTGGGCGAACAGAGCGACCACGATGGTCGGACCCATGGCAATGGAACGCGTCAGAAGAACTCTCTTCCATTTAGCCCAGTGAATGTCCAGAAAACCCTTTAGTAGCATAAGAGATTACATTTAGCTAAATGAATGAGCAAAAAAAATCCCAGTTAGCCCAGTTAAGGACAAAAAAAAAACTAGCAGTAACATAGGAATAGACTGTAACATTCTATTTGAGTTAAATATCAGCTGAATTGAAACTGTAAAATGCTAAGCATGATCTTGGATCAACAGATGAAAAAACTATAATATCTCACCTCCATTACAAACTGTCCAGCATATGTACCCTGTGTGAAAATGATAAAAAGTGTTCAACATTTAACTAAATGTGTGAATTAGTTGAGTCAATTTCAAATGATTTTGAGACTTCAATCAAGTTCTTTAATCTTACACGGAAAGCATACATACAATACAGATTTTACAGAGATCTAGACACCTACCGTCATAGTTGAGCTCTGTCCTGCTGCCAGAATGCCTATTCCCCAGATAATCTTCATAGCCAGACCGTATTTCTCAAAGATCCATTTTCCCTGCAGACAGTCATAAACAAGTTTCCACAGATCAACCAATAAAAATTTCCTCTTAATTCAGTGCTATACAAAGAAACATATGTCTGCAACAGGACATACTGGGTCACACCCCTGTCAATCAGCTGAAACCAAATCTCTACCCACTCACTTCCAATCCTTGCTGCTGCTAAAGACAAGATACATACAAACTCCCCCTAACCCAGCACCACCCAAAACTATACTTCTGTCCCAGCAGTCAAAATGCAGACAAATTTGAGGACTTACTGCAGCACTAAGGCTGGGGTTCTGGTATTTACTGGTGTCGGAGAAGGCGTGGGCAAACGTAGCTGTCACAAATAGGTTGATCAGGAAGGACACAAACAAAGCAATGGCTGGAATAAACGGTAGAACACAAACATTAAAAGCATTCTTGTGTTGAAGCATTATTCAAACATTTCTTTTGGAACTGTTAAAAGATAGTGATTGACTCTGGAATAAGATGATATTGTTTGACAGTATGAAATGTAATTCTCACCTGACTCAACAGCATTGTACATGTTGGCTTCTTTGATCTTGTCTTTGTCTTTCCTGTCAATATCTCTGGACTGGGCAAAGGCATATCATTATGATAGTGATTAAAAGGCATTTACATTAGCAACAGAGATATCATACTATATACATGTACTAAGAACTGACAGAATAACATGAGGAAGGTATTATTGGATCCACCTCTAAGGCATTGCCAAAAAAATGTACCAGACTATTTCCTAAGTCAGATATGATAAAATTAAAAAGTCTTTACCAGGACTAGTGCAGAGTGCAGGTAGATGTTGTGAGGCATGATGATGGCACCAACAATCCCCACAGCTTGTTGAATAGCCTCTTTGTTACAGTTCTGGCACCATGGAAACCACATGCCCTGTAGGATCTGTCCCTGGTTGGGCTGGATGGTACAATACTGGGGGCACAGAAATAATGGCACATTAGCCTATTTTGCAATGGTCCCAGAAACTAACATTGAGGAACACCTAATTAATGTTCATTTCTGGGACCATTGCAAAAATAATATAATGGGGCGTGTAATTTTTGTGAGAGACTACAATCATACTTATTATTTATTTTAGACTGTTTACACAAATGAATTCATAATGCTGTCTTTCAGTAACTATTTGTTATAATTTGTATTCTATTTTGTCCCTTATTTCAAGAATAAAGTGACTGATGACCTACCATATAACCAAAGGAAAAGGCCATAATGGTGATGAGAGTGCAGAACAAACCCTCAAGTTTACGTAGACCTACAAAGAAAAAAATTACACTTAGCGTCAAGTTAGCGATCTTGTTTAAAAACTTTTAGAATTTGTAGTAAATTATGTTATTGGAATCAGTAAATCAACAATTTGAACTGTCTCTAAAGATAAGTACAGTTTTAGAAGAAGATTGAAGTAAGAATTTCTTACCATAATTTTCCAAGAAGAGAAATGTAAATGTGTCGGCTCCAGTTAGAATCACTCCTGCCCAGATTGGAATTCTGTGGAAAGGGGCAGCAAAAACATCATCCATGATCTAATCTGTGACAAATATTCTGATAAACTATCTTACTCAGTCAATCAAGTTAAACCCAATCTCCCCCCACTCACTTCCAATCGTAGCCGTTCAGGACAACATACATACAAACCAGTGCCGCCCAAAACAATATTTCTGGCCCAGAAGTAATATTGGGTTGCTAATTATTGCTTTACAGCAAGGGAGTGAGGTGTCCTTTCTGGTTTGTCTATAGTGTGCAATTGGGTGTATTTCTAAGATGTTCTGCCAGGGGGCGTTGTGACACATGGGAGTTTTACTTACTTGCCAGCAGACAGCAGGTTCATGGCGATGGCGGACCCCACCACCTCCTGGATGTCACTGCCGATGATGGCGATCTCCATCATGATCCACAGGGCCAGGCGCGGGCCGCGGGGGTACTTCTGTCGACACACCTGGGCCAGGTGCAGGCCTGCAATGGCAGGTGAAAACAGCTGAGGAATGTAGGTGTAAGACAGTAGGAATGTCCACTGTGTTGGTGTACATTTTCAAGACAATCTTGCTCAACAATGGATACTTACAAACATGTCTATTCGCATGAGTAGACTGTGAGGTGATATTATCTAAAAACATTTGTTTTGAAGTTTGTAATTATAACGTTACATGTTACCTACCAGTGACACATCCAAGTCTGGCAGCCAGAAGTTGCAGTATCAGTCCCATGACTGTGGACCACATCAATACCCATAGGAGCTGGGGAACAGACAAAACCAGCATTACCATTACTGTAAATTGAAAGTGCCGTTTTATAAATATTTAGTCCATTGTGTTACAAGTCCATCTTTTCCGTGCAAAAATTTGAGCACCACAAGTTTTACTGGTATGTAAGGAACATACTTTTTATAGTGTGAACTTAGTCAACTCATAATCTAAGACTATAAGATTGTACATGTACCTTGTATTTTGCTATAGCTCCTGCTGTCAGATCAGACTCGATATTTCCTGGGTCGAGGTAAGCGATGCTCATCAGCCAACCAGGGCCGGTGAAAGCCCAGAGCTTCCGAAAACTGAAACCCTAGTGTGGAAGACAAGATAACCAATTAATTTCCTGTAATTTTGTTTGAATAATTGGAGAATTAATGATGCAATATTGTCAATCATGTAGATAAAACACACACACAGGATTAGACGCTTGCAGGCCATTTTCAAGCTGTGTTAACATATGTACATAACATATGTACCTAAAGACAAAAATTTACTGTTTCATACCATGAATCATGATTACATGGTACCCATTCCTAGTCACCCCCTACCATATACTAGCACCCAGTGCAAGCCAGGTCACAACCCTGTCAATCAACCAAAACCCAATCTCCACCCACCCACTTCCAATCCTTGCTGCCCAGGACATGATACAAATTTATATACAAAAACCAACACCCTAAACAATACTTCCATCCCGATATTGAGATAATGAGTGACTTGAATACTTACTGAGCTTGATGTTGAGGGGATATGAACCTGCCCGGGAGCGATTTCAAAGTTGACCTGAGTCTCATTGTCTCTGCCGTCTTCCGACACATCGGGGAGACTGGAGTTGTGGTCAGCTCCAGCGGGAGAGTATACCTGTTCACTGTAGGACAGGTCATCATTGGGGACAAGTGGTCTTCTGTCATCTGCCATTGTCTTCTGTAGAACAAATACTGGACAGAAGGAAACAAAGAACATGTGTTAACCTGTACATGTTTATCTGTATATTGTATAGTACTGTTGGTATAACACAAGAGTTTTGCAGGCATATGATATATTACACAAAATGACTTGTTACACACATTCTTTGTGCTGCAGGAGTTCTTGAATGCTTTTCTAGTAATGATGCCCCAACTGTACTTTTTGGAAGCGATCAAGTTCCACTCTACAATTATAGTTCTTGGAAAATACTAGGTTTTGTATACCTCAATCCTGGAATAATTCTTAACTTGAGTGAATTTACCTGACTGCTGTTCTCCAACAGATCTGAAGAATGACTCGTTGTTTCTCTGATATATATCAGCTGATTTTAGAATTCTTTTCTCCTTATCCATGGCCACCAGTCCATGTACCAGGCAGTACCAGGTACTGCCTGGCTGAGCACAGAACCTGATGACTAATGATTAACTGTGTGTACCATGTTGTCCTTGTTACAACTAAACCCCATACCAGGCAGTGGTAATCGTCAATGCCACTATTATAATATTATGAATATAGTAGAGAATGAAGTATCTTTCATCAAAGAATCATAATATATAGTTTATGGCTGATTTTGGCTGAGAGCTAGGAAAATTGCTTTTGTGTTCCTGGTTTCAGTCCTGAAAAGTTACCTGAGTCAGTAGGTAGGGATTTATTATTTTCACGAACTTGAGTGAATGTGTTTTATCACAACAAAAAAACTTAAACGCTAATCGATTCTCAATACATGTTTTTCAAACATTGATACTAATAATAGCTGGGGTGTATGGGGTGTCAGATAGGGACAGTACCTCTGCAGGGGGGGCTTGCCATGCCCTTTAGGCAGTAATATTCGCCCATAGGGTAGCTCGTCCTGCTTCGGCTCTCATCTGATGCTCAGCTCTCACCTGTGGCTCCTAGAAGCTGTAGCATGCGCAGCGGCCACACCCCGGGCAACCGCTTTGGCAGGCGGGCTAAACCAGGTGAGGGTAGCCGGTTGGGTCGCAAACCCTCCGGTGAGTCTCTGTCTTGGGAGTGCCTATCCCAGCATGCGAAGACTGGACCCGGCAGAAAGTGCATTTAGGACGAATGTTGGCTAATGCTCAGGAAGGCGGGGACAGCACAGTGCTGTGGAGCGCTTTGAGCAGGGCAAGGCATTAAAAGCGTCCTGGTCATCCACTGCGCCCTTCTCACCCCCAGTCGTCTCGACACTTGTCCTGCCACTGGAATTGGTTGGGAACAGGGAAGAGAGAGTGAGGCTGACGACATTGCGCAACTCTCCCTCACTTTAATCCACTTCACGCGCAAGTCAAAGACATCACAGAACAAATCCCTAAAGCCCTGTGGCGAGGGGCAAATTGGCGAAGCAGCAGGTGAGGATACACTGGGAGCTGTAGCCACGAACCCCCACACAGGCGGCCCAGGACATGTGGTCGCTCTCTACTGGACCGAAGCAGCAGTGGAGTTCGGCAGCCTTCTGGGTGTCTGAGCAGCCCTTTTTAGGATCGCTCTGCTCACCTCCGTAGCCTGAGGAAGGGGCTAGAAAAGGTGCCCTAAAAATAGCCTGCTTCACCTCCCCCTGGCCTGTTCGCCGTGGCAGGAGGGGATCCCAACAAAGCGGTAAGCACTCAAGAAAGAAAACGTTGGTGAGACCACTCACCATTGGCACATGGAATGTGCGGACGCTCATGGACAGCGCCAAGGCAGAGAGACCCGAGAGACGAACAGCACTCGTCGCAAGGGAACTTGACAGGTACAATATTCAGATTGCAGCCCTGAGTGAAACTAGGTTTGCAAATGAAGGTCAACTGACAGAAGCTAACGCAGGTTATACCTTCTTCTGGAGTGGCCGCAGTAGTGAGGAGCGTCGTGAAGCTGGAGTGGGGTTTGCCATCAAGTCGAACCTGATCTCCAGGCTTACAAACCTCCCCAAAGGAGTGAATGACCGACTGATGACTCTCCGGCTGCCAATGAAAGGCAAGTGCCAGGCTACTTTCATCAGTGCATATGCCCCTACAATGACTAACCCCGAGGAAGTCAAAGACAAGTTCTATGAAGACCTCGAGGCCCTCATAATGGATGTACCAAAGGGAGATAAACTAGTTATCCTTGGCGATTTCAATGCCAGAGTTGGTACAGATTACCAGACTTGGGATGGAGTTCTCGGCAGAAACGGAATAGGCAAATGTAACAGCAATGGTCATCTTCTGCTGAAAACCTGTGCGACCCATGACCTTCTTATTACAAACACAATATTTCGCCAACCAAACCGCAACAAGACATCGTGGATGCATCCACGCAGCAAACACTGGCACCTCATAGATTACGTGATAGTCCGGAGAAGGGACAGGCAGGATGTCAGAGTAACAAAGTCTATGTGCGGTGCAGACTGCTGGACAGACCACAGGTTAATTCGCTCAAAGCTCAACATGCACATCAAGCCCAAGAGGCGCCCTCAAGGCAAACCAGCAAACAAAAGACTAAACACCAGACTGCTGGAAGATAGTTCTGTGAAAAACAATCTGAGAGATAACTTAGACAACAAGCTCAGGGACTTGAACTTCTGTTCAAACGGAGCAGAAGAAGACTGGACTGCTCTCAAAGAAGTTCTGTACAACACTGCACGTTCTCACCTTGGACTACAGACACGAAAGCATCAGGATTGGTTTGATGAAAACGATGAGGACATCCAGAAATTACTAGATGAAAAACATGCTGCTTACAGAGCATTTCAACAGGCAAACAGGTCGGATGCCAAGAAAGCAGTGTACAATGCCAGTAAAGCCAAAGTGCAGGCTAAGCTGAGGGAAATGCAGGATTCTTGGCTCAGTCACAAGGCGGACGAGATACAGATGTTTGCAGACAGTAACAACACAAAGCACTTCTATGATGCCCTGAAGGCCATCTACGGACCACAATCCACTGGTACATCTCCACTGCTCAGTGCCGATGGTACCACTTTGATCACCGACAAAGACAAGATCCTAGAAAGGTGGGCCGAGCACTTCTGCAACGTCCTAAACAGGCCCTCTGTCATGAATGATGAAGCCATAAATGACATGCCTCAAGTTCCGGTTAACATCACTCTGGATGAACTCCCGACAGAGCAGGAAGTCCAGCAAGCTATCCAGCTCCTCTCAAACGGTAAAGCACCAGGCTCTGACGCTATACCAGCAGAAGTCTACAAGGCTGGGGGAACAGTCCTGACTCAGAAGCTTACTGAGTTCTTTCAGTCTCTGTGGGAGAAGGAAGAAATTCCCCAGGAGTTCAAAGACGCCTCAATTGTTCATCTCTACAAAAGGAAGGGCAACAGGCAGTCTTGTGACAACCACAGGGGGATTTCCTTACTTGTCATAGCTGGCAAAATACTAGCCAGAGTTCTCTTAAACCGACTCATTCAGCACATGGACGAACACCTGCCTGAGAGTCAGTGCGGTTTCCGAGAGGGTCGAGGAACGGCTGACATGATATTCGCAGCACGTCAGCTCCAGGAGAAGTGTCAGGAACAGAACAGGGACTTATACACCACTTTTGTAGACCTGACAAAGGCCTTCGATACAGTTAACCGCAACGGACTCTGGAGAATCATGGGAAAGTTTGGCTGCCCTAGCAAATTCATCAACATGGTACGCCAATTTCACGATGGAATGCAGGCCAGAGTGCTGGATGCTGGCGACTCCTCAAGTGCCTTTGCAGTTACAAATGGAGTTAAGCAAGGGTGCGTGCTTGCACCGACGCTGTTCAGTATGATGTTCACTGCCATGTTGTCTAATGCCTTCCGCGAGGATGATGCCACAAGCATCAAAATCAGGTACCGTACTGACGGCAGACTCTTCAACTTGAGGAGACTTAAGGCCAAGACGAAGGTGAAGGTGACGTCTGTGCGTGACTTCCTGTTTGCAGACGACAGTGCGTTAAATGCTGCCTCAGAGGACTTGATGCAACAGAGTATGGATCGCTTTTCTTCTGCTGCTGACAACTTTGGTCTCACGATAAGCACTAAGAAAACAGAGGTCCTGTACCAACCTGCACCGCACAAGCCGTACGTGGATCCTGTCATTACTGTAAACGGGGAATCACTAAAGGCAGTTGCAAAATTCAAGTACCTTGGCAGCACACTCTCCAGGTCTGTAAACATAGACGATGAGGTTGACGCACGGGTCGCTCTGGCAAGCTCCTCCTTCGGACGTCTGCGAGCCTCAGTGTGGGAGAGGAGAGGCATTAGACTGAGCACGAAGTTAAAAGTGTACAGGGCAGTTGTACTGCCATCACTACTGTACGCCTGCGAAACATGGACGATCTACGCACGTCATGCCAGAAAGCTCAATCGCTTTCACATAAACTGCCTGAAAAGACTCATGAAGATCACTTGGCAAGACAAAGTCCCAGACACAGAGATCCTCCAGCGGGCCGATCTGCCAAGCATCCACACACTGCTGAGGAGAGCCCAAGTCAGATGGGCAGGCCACCTGGTAAGGATGCCTGACACACGGCTACCGAAGAGACTTCTGTACAGTGAACTGGTAGAAGGCAAGCGCTCAGTAGGAGGACAGAAAAAGCGCTTTAAGGACACACTGAAAACAACTCTTAAGAGTTTCGAGATAGATACATCTACCTGGGAATCAGCAGCCCAAAACCGTGCTGCCTGGCGCAGCCACATCAGCAGCGGTGCTATCCTCTACGAGGAAACTAGGATCGCTGAAGCCGTGAGGAAACGCGCTTCCAGAGCTGCCCCCACATCCCGGACTCCAGGAACCCACCTGTGCCCGACCTGTGGCAGAACCTTCAGAGCCCGTATAGGACTTGTGAGCCACAGCCGGACACACAAGACCTGATGTGATGTTCATTGGTCATCGTCGACTACGACGGACGAACAACACACACACAACACTAATAATAGCTAATAGGGCATCTAAAGTTAGATATCTTATCAGCTTTGACAAACAAATACAAAGTTTAAGGCTAGAGTTCGGTCTTGACACAATGACTGTTGACTGTTGCATGGAAGGACAGAAAATAAAAATAAAAACATAAAAACATGGAAAAAGAAGTAGTGAAAAGAAAATGGGAATATATACGCATGTACTGAGTGCCGAAATACATCTTCACGTATAACTGTTACATGTATGATGTAGATACATAATTTCTGACATTTTAAGACTGTGTGCATCATATGGGCTGTTTTAGTGCCAACTATGAACGCCAGAAACATGAGATAATTGCACAAATATGTTAAAGTGGAAGTAAAGTAAAAACACACGAATATTCTTTTACATAAAAATATTTCATTTTTGGTACAAAACTGCTGCGTAATGCCCCTTAGACCCTAAAACATCTGCCGGCACGTAGCTAGGACCGTAACCTTGAAACTAAAGTTACAGGCAAGTCATGACCACACCAATGATATTTTTCCCACTCATGTTCTTCCAGTTCTTTAATCATCCTTACTCACACTCACACTGTAACTAAGGACTACCCTATTACCTTAAGGAACGTAAAAACTCCAGTTTGACAGCTAGAGACCTACCTGTACCCGACCGGAAACATCACGTGCAACAGATGGTGTAATCAGGGCAGAGGTCAAGGGTCAGAGCATAGGTCAAGTGTTAAAGGTGAACTGTCCTCTCCCATCATCCTCCACTAGGCATGCGCAAAAGGTAACCATCAAATGTGCTGAAGACAAAATTAGGAAAGAACGGAATAGTTTCTTCGTTTTAAAACAAAAGGTACAAGTAGAAAAATGGTGAAAGAAGCAGTGAAGGAGAAGAAGGGAACCCCGCAGGATGTGGAGATGAAGGATGCAGACGCGGTGACGAACGGAGATGTGCCGGAGAAGGGAAAAAAAGAGACGGACCAACTCACACTGGAAGGTACGGTCTATATTGCAATATCATTGCGCCCCCCTCCCACCCTGGTAAACACGATTTGCCAAAATTTGTTCCTCATGATAGATTTGTAACGGCAAATTTATCAATAGTTCCTGGTTATGGTTAAGGGGTTTGAGGTAGAACATATCTCATACCTTGAATATGTAATTTTAAAATATGACTTGAAATTAAGTGTAAATTATTGTTACAAACACCACTAATTTCTTAAGGCGAATATACCATTATTAATTTATACCAAATCAGTTAACTTTACGTATGAAATATTACCTTACAACCTTGTTCCATGGTGAAGTTCCATGGACGAAATAGTTAATTTTTATGGATTTTGAAACAGAAAACCACCCAGTAACTGGAAGATAAAAAAAGTGCTGTGTTGTTTCATAATATTTTGACACAAGTCGTTTAGTATGACGAATACCTCTTCCAATCTTCCACAGATATCAGAGAGCAGGTGAAGTTGATAGAGAAGGGTGTGAATGGGAAGGAGCCCAGGTTCGTTTCCCGTGTCCTGTGGTCGTTTTCCGCCACCCGACGGCGCCTGAACCACAGCGTGCTGCGCCGACTTATCAACGCGTACTTCCCGAGTACCAACATGGCGGCCAAGGAGGCCCTGCAGCAGTACCTGGACGAGGTGTGTATATGTTTTTTTTTTTAGTAAGTCTGGCTCTAGTCTAGCAATGGCCAAAGGAGTAGAGTGTTTGCCAAGTGCATTCGGTAGGTTGTGAGTTTGATCCCCAGCCGAGTCATACCAAAGACTTTTAAACTGGTACACTCTGCTTAGCACTCAGCATTGGGGAAAGAGAATGGTAGTTAAATGTGGGGTTGTGTGGCGTAATGGCAGAGGGCATTAGGCTCAGAATCAAGATGTCCTGGGTTCGAATCCTGCCAAGTCACCAACCTTGCACCCTTCGGAAAGGCACTTAAAACAACTTTCCTCACTTCACTCAGGTGAAAATGAGTATGCCAAAATGATCATTATCATGACTGTGGGCATTAAAGGAAAACCAAACCAACCAAACCTAAGCACACATAAGTGATTGAGTTTAGCTCCGTATTCAAACACACACGAATTTTGCAGCCAGAATAAGACACAAAAATATGTACATAATGTGCTTGATTTTTCTCCCAGCCAATGGACACAGAGAGCCATGCCAGCACCCCGTCCAGTTCCGTGTCCACCCCCAGCACACGGCCGCGCAGCTCGCGCCCCCCTCCCACCTTCGTGGCTGAGGTGGAGGTGTACATCCAGCTGCTGGTCGTGGTGCATCTCATCGACACAAAACGTCTGGATGATGTAAGTCTGATGCACATGTTTGCAAAAAAACTGTAAATGCTGTAGTTACCTCTGGGGCTGAAGTATTGTTTTAGGGAAGCTTCTTTCATGGGGAGGACTGGAAGTGTTTTGTTTTGGGTTGAACTTGAAGTGACTGGTTTCAGTTGATTGACAGGGTTGTGACCCGGTATGCTCTGGGTGGTAGGATGTGGTATGATGTCACCAGAAACCAAGTTAAATGATACAATTGTAGGACAGTATTATCCAGTGATTTACCAACCTGATACACCTATTTAGTAAAAGTGAGAATGTTTGGTGTATTTTTTATTTTGTAGTGTGTTTTTACATACTTTTACATACTTTTTGTTTGTTCGTTTGTTTTTTGTAGGCATTGCAGTGCTCTGAGTCCCTGGTACAGAAGATCATCAGTCTGAACAGAAGGTCCATGGATGCCCTGGCAGCCAAGTGTCTGTTCTACCATGCCAGAGTGTACGAACTCATGGGACAACTCAGCCAAGTTAGAAGGTACTAACGTTTATGTACATTATTTGCTCTATAGGGAAATGTGCATAGATGAATCTGGAATAATTGAGAAAATTCATATTGTTGTCATTTGTATATTCCTAATGTAGGACTCAAAATACCCATCTGCAATTTATAGGAAAATTTTAGAGGTGATGTACTGTGTAATCATGGTAGAAAACCTAAATCTTGATGTAATATTAAAGTAATACAGAAGTAAGATATGTCATATAATTGTATGAGTATTAGTCCATTCTATGATGTAATTCAATCTGGTATTATCCCATGGTGGTACAATACAGATCCAATACATTTACCAACACTTACAAAGCTTTCCCTGAGGTCTGAAATCTCTGAATGTTTTTCCCGTGCTACAGTTTCCTGAACTCCCGCCTGCGTACATCTACGATCCATGTGGACAGCCACTCGCAGGCCATGTTACTGAACCTCCTCCTGCGCAACTACCTACATTACAACCTGTACGACCAGGCAGCCAAACTGGTCAGCAAGAGTACCTTTCCTGAAACTGCCAACAACAACGAGTGGGCTCGCTTCTTGTACTATATAGGTAAGGAGACTCCACTTAATAGAAAATCTTAGTTGAACAAAGAATGTCAAAATCCAAAACCGCTTGCCATTAACACCATTGTAAATAAACATCGGCTTCATGCAAAGTTTCTGGCGAAATCACAACATAAATTGAGTGCAAAATATGACAGAAAAACTAGTAGATGCGACAAGAATGAAGTAGCTGTCTGCTAAGAATTGTCCAACAATGACATACAAAGTTGGACATGATAGTTGTTGTATACCCTGTGATGTACATACATGTATATTCAAATCGGTTGTGTGTGTTTCTGACAGGTCGTATCAAGGCCATCCAGCTGGAGTATTCAGCAGCCCACGGTCACCTGACAGAAGCCCTGAGGAAGGCTCCCACCTCTGCCGCTGTGGGCTTCAAACAGACAGTTAGTACTGCAAACTCTCTCTCTGGGCTCTGATCAAGTTAGGGGAGACGAGTTCAAAAGTCTCCATTGTTTTTGTTTTTTTTTGTTACCGAATGATTTTGATGTGAAAGTGGTGTACAACACATGTATTGGATCTTTGAATGTTTTGTTAAAACGTTTTTCAACGTGTCAATGTGCTTTGTTTTCAGGTGAGCAAACTTGCCATCACAGTGGAGTTGTTACTGGGTGAGATCCCAGAGCGCTCACAGTTCATCTCTCCTGCCATGAAGAGATCACTTGCACCATATTTCCAACTCACACAAGGTGAGGGGAATGAATTTTTTTTTAAACTACAATGTACAGCATCCTATGATGTCAAGGTTCATTGTACAATGTACAATAAGCTATGGGACTACCTTACCTACCTACAAATAAATTGTGAACTGTATTCTGTTCCCCTAGCCGTGCGTACTGGTAACCTGGCCAAGTTTAACGAAGTGTTGGAGAAGTATGGGGACAGGTTCCAGGCAGACAACACATGGACACTGATCATCAGGCTCAGACATAACGTCATCAAGACAGGTTGGTTCTAATAATAATGGTTTCTAATATTACAGCGTTACTGCTAGCTTGTTAAAGGTTCAACTCATACAATGCATGTTTGTTAAAAGTAGCATTGCCACCCCCATGCAGACCCTAAACATGCACATTTCCCGATAAGTATTTCACTTCAATTCAGCAAGAATATTTTTAGCACAAATGCTGGGATAAGACAGCCAGTCGTTAAAAAACACCGAAGAACGCATAAGAGAAATTTTACTGTGGTGTGTGCCGGGTGTGTGTCCTTTGACAACTCACCTTCGTATTTCTGCAGGTGTACGAATGATCAGCCTCTCGTACTCGCGCATTTCGTTGGCGGACATCGCTCAGAAGCTTCAGCTGGATAGTCCTGAGGACGCAGAGTTCATCGTTGCTAAGGTAAATTGATTCAGCTTGCAGATGTAGGCCACAAGGAATGTGCACTGTGTAATCATAGTTTAAAACATAAACAATGTCATACATATTATGTAATTCAATTGGGTTGGTTGACAATACAGTTCTAATACATTCACAAAAGCCAAAACACTTACCAAGGCTCTGAACTTCCTGATTTCTTGTTGTCTTTGCATGTAGCTTGCAATTCCAATTGCAACTCTTGATTGCCCTGTATCTATAATGTAGGCCATAAGAGATGGTGTGATCGAGGCCACCATTGACCATGAGAAGGGGTACGTGCAGTCCAAGGAGAACACTGACATCTACAGCACACGGGAGCCACAGCTGGCCTTCCACCAGCGCATCAGCTTCTGTCTGGACATTCACAACCAGTCTGTAAAGGTGGGGACTTTTTGGGACATGCTTTGTTTGCGTGTGTGTATCTGTGTGTCCGTGTATGTGTGTGTCTATGTGAAAGCTTGAGTGTGTGTGAGTGTGTGTGTGCATGTATGTATGTGTAAGAGATTATGTACTTACATGTGTGTGTGCGTGCGTGAGAGAGAGTGTATCAGTCTCTGAGCAACATTTCATTTAAACATTTTTCACAAATGTCCTGTACTATTTTTCAGGCCATGCGCTTCCCACCAAAATCTTACAGCAAAGATTTGGAGTCTGCCGAGGTGAGTACAAGTACAGTATAGATAGCAACAATTTCTGTATCTCCAATTTTCAGACTCAATGTATAAAAAGATGTGATGCAAACTGTTAAATGTAAACTTAATGGCAAAATCAACTTCATCTCATTTTTACAGGAACAGAGAGAGCGGGAACGTCAGGATCTTGAACTAGCCAAGGAGATAGCCGACGACGAAGACGATTTCTAGGGAAAAAAACATAACAAAGTTGTACATACGCCTGAGCTTAGTCAGTGGAAAATTATAGCAATAGTCCTCAGTCAAGGTTTATAAATTCAACAGCTACATTCGCTATGTCTTTTGAATTAACAAAGGTATCAATGTTTTGCACTATCCTGGATTTGTCCCTCGGTTCGACAGGAAATTTTGTCTACCATAAACGCTTTAAAATTTGCTCAGCAGTCACAAAGACATACATGTATACATTCTTTGCTTACAATGGTAGGTAGGTGTAACTTGACTCAAGTGATAGTTGCTTGCCTTTGAGTTAAACGTGTAACATGTATAACACTTGAAAACAAAGGAAGTATGAATATTAAAGAATATACATCCAGAATTGCATCTGCTGTCTTATTTCTTCCAGGATGGAACATTTGTTTTCTTGTAGAAGTACTAGTACATAGTAATAATAAAAAAAGACGGCAAAACATTTACTTTTTTAGTTTTCCTTGAGTATTGTTACATGTATCCAGTTGAAATGTCATAAAACAAAGATTAACTTTATTCTCACAGTTAACATAATTTTCTTGGCGATACATAATTAAATTTTCTTTGGTGATGGATGCTCTTTGTCTTCGTTAAAATTGATACAAAAAAAGTACTAATGTCTATGCCATCCAATGTTTACGAGCCATTAACAATCATATTGCAGCAATCATCATTTGGAAAACTGACTACATACAAAATGGTTACAAAATCATCACATATTCTGATTAAGGCATTAAAATGTGAACACATATACTACATAAATGTACAATAACTTGGTGAAAAATACACTGTTCAACATAAAATCTCAAAGTGATTTAGCTATAGTCAGGCTAGGTGAAAAACTGTAGAAAAAAAATGTCTTCGGTACCATGGATTGGAAGTACAACGAAACTGAATCTTTAACATTGGATTCTGCAGAAATGTATAGCCAATCTTGACTGAGTGGATTAGGGATTTTAGAAATTTACATGTCAATTGCCTCTGCCCAGAATTTAATACTGCTAGATACGTATTACACATACTTAAAACATAATATGTACAGTGATTTCATACCCTTTTACTCCGGGGCAATCAAATATCTACAATCAGTGTAAAATAATAATAAAGATATTGGAATACTTCACAATACCTACTTCACATTACATCATTTGAATAATTATTTCAGGTGATACAAAAGATTGACAGAGGATCAAGTTGGAAAGGTAACAAGTGCAACCTAGTGCATATACAGTAAGGCCATCCTCACTAGATACATGTAGCTTCAAACCAAGGTGGGGTGTGACAGGCCAAGTTATATTTGAAGATACACAATACAACACTAGGTTTCTATTGGCACATATCACATCACAACTTAGCATAATGTGTAATATACTAGTAGATTATAAAATAATGATGACATTGCCAGTAAAATGGCCTTTCTCACATCTTTAGACCAACTCTTAAGAACACCAGAACTTAGGTAAACCTAAAATAAAACGTAGGATTTCTATCCTGCCATTTTCTTTTCTGTCACCTCTAGTTGTACCAAACAACTTTGGTATTACACTGGTTGTCAACCATTAACATAACAAGAAAAGGCTTCAGGCACGGATATGAAGTTTTGTAAAAATTAGACATACCAGTCATTAATACAACATTAATTGTGTTCATAATATATAAAACAGTTTAGAGCATCGCGTCCATAGTATATGAAATAAATTGGAAATAGATGATGGGAATACCGGGGTACAAGGTTGAAATACAAGAATGATTACTAGTACCTCTACAGTCCCTTCATATCATAGAGTACAACAGTAATACTTTCTGCAAGACTTTTATGATACATAATTATCTTGTCATACTGAAAGATTTAGATTTACTCAATACCTTGTCTTTCAGGTTAATATAATCTGGTCAATCACAAATACTACATGTAGTACTTTACAATACTGCATTATCAATGGTTCATTGCTTTTGTCCTTCTGGTATAAAAGTTTAGACACTACAATTGAGACATCGAACCTGCAAAACGCTGTGCAATGTTTAAGTTCTCTTTCTCTGTTTACACAAACCTTGCACAATTTTATGGCCTTTATATAGGTAATACAAATGAATCAAACAACAGGATGACTAGTCTGAAGAGTAAGACATTTCAGATAGAATCTGCAATCTATCATCAGAGTATTCTGATGAAAAATAGAGGATGCTATCTAAAATGTCCTACTCTTCAAAAAAGTTGCTTGATTTCTTTTGCATTGCATGTACGTAAAATGTACATGTACTGTTCTACCCAGATGTCTAACCATCATGGACATACTCTTATGGTCTGTTCTATATTGCTTTTTATAAATGTCACGTCTCTTGCTTTATGAGTTTCCGAAGAGTGGGCCCCTCTCGTGTTTTGGCGTGATCGCTCTCATCCTGCTCAGAGCTCGCTCTGCCGTTAGACGCCATCTCCTCAGACTGAAGATGCTCTTGTGCTAATCTTAAGCCTGGAAAGAACAATTTTTATTCATCATATAATTATAAAGCACCCTACATAGTACATAAGATATATTCTAACACTTCTAAAAAATAAAACTCTAATACCTGTAGCTAGGATACCAAAACCTTTAAATATAGTATCTCACAACTATCCTGGATGGTGTGTATCAGGAAGGACATTAGAGTGTGCAGCCTTGCCAGTGTGGACAGAGTTGATAGCAAACATGGTGTGAAGAGTTGACTGCAGCCCACCCGTCTCAGGGACCCCTGCAACAGTATAATCAAAGACTGGATACTACTACATGTACTGTACACTACTACTACTACAGTACTACCACTACCTAACTTACTAACCTTCTTCCATGAGTGTTTCCTGTACAAGTCTCTTAGTTGGAAGAGCACTTTTCCTGGGTGTCCTGGTGTGTGTGTGTGAGACTTCAGGCAGGTCCCTGGATGGGGAGGACCCACGACTGGACAGTAGAGAGGAGTCTGCTCCTGAGAGAAAAGATACACTATCAATGTCTGATCCCCAAATCATTTCTGACAATTTTATGTCTTTATAAAGCAAAGAAATCTGTTCACTACTGTGGACAGAGACCACATTCCTACCTGTGACACAGGTGTCGTCTTCATCTGGAGGTTCCTGTTTGATGCTGATGTCTGTGCCATCGTCAGCTGACTCCTGTTTCATGTCACTACTGTCCTCATCTCCGTTCTGTTCCTGCATGCGGGCTTTTGTTCTGTAGTACCTGTAGGGTCAGGCAAGGTCAGGCTATCTCATAACATGGCTAAGCTTTATGTCTATGAGAATCTATCTGACATTTATGACTACAAAATATTATCAATAACAGTAATAAGAGTAAAGTATAAGGTAAGATTACCAGTATATATATTAAGAGTAGGATGTATGGATGATTAATTTTGGTCTTTAACTAGGACGAACTACAACTTACTTGTCAGATCTCTTCTGTTGTCTGATTAGATCAGCTTGTTCTGTCATGAGAGCCAGCTGCTCATTGGTCAGCTGCTCAAGTTCCATCTGAAGGGGGAGGTGGGTTAGTCATCATTAGTCATCTAACACAGGAAAACTATAAGATAAAATTCACCTTGCAGGTTTCCAGTGTCATGAATTGATTGTCTTAGGTACAACGTACCATACAAGTGTCAAGCTTAAAGTTTCCCAGATGATTGGGCAAGATGCACAATTGTTGCTTTGGTTTATGGTAGAATGAATGGTGTTACCTAGCTCTGAGAAACTGGTATTTCCTGGGATTTTTGATACTTGTTACTTTATAGAGACATCAACAGTAAGTGTTTGTACCTGTAGGTCAGCCACACAAGGATAGTCCTCCGAGTCCTTGGCATTCTGTATCCTCTCCTTACAAACTTCCAACTTGTCTCGCTTGTCCTTAAGTGTCTCCGAGATCTCTGTCATTCTTTCCTGAGGAAGCAAAAGGAACAAGAAATTGGAGCTTTCAGATTTCCAAAGTTCCATCTTTTTTTATTGTTTGTAAATGTATTGGGACCGTATTGTATGATTATGGAGAAATACCCGATTGAATTACATAAGTGCGTAATAACATGTCATAAGATTATATGACATAACTCGATCCACATTTTACACATCAATGTCCTCCCACCAATTAGGACATTCCAGATCACATCCCTGTCAACCAACTGAAACCCAGTATTTGCCCACTCAATTCCAATCATCGTTCCTCAGGACAAGATATATACAAACTTCTTAAGCCAGTGCCACCCAAATTTGAAAACAAAACTTCAAATTTTCAGACGAAGTACCTGTCTCTTAATTTTGGAGAGTTCTGCCTGTACTGTGCGCGTGTGTTCGTTGTCAGCTTTGACATTTGACCCCTCTGGTTCCAGCTTGACCTTCTTGCATGGCGGCTGTGACGTCCCCGTCGAGTCAGCTTGTCGGGAAACCTCCTTAGCCCTGGAATAGCATTCAACATCTTTGGATGCAGAACTTGAAGCTCTTAATGCAAGAAAGGAAAGAATGGGACATAGTGAGAAAATCAGGCTGTCAGTGTGAAGAGAAAAACAAAAGAAAAAGGCTGTTACTGGAGTGGAGAACAAAGAATATAAAAGCAAAAGAAACCTAACTCACCTTCATGTACAATGTAAGAATAGATATTGAAATACAATAGAAGAATGAAAAATAAAGCCTTCAGAAAAGAAAATGTTAACTTTTCTATATTGAGACCACAATTTAGAAAGGTACAGTGAAGAACATCTTTCAATAAATTCCAACTGGTTTTTCTTGGCGAGCAATTTAGAGAGACCTACCGAGACTTTCCATGCTTGAACTTGTAGCCACTTTCTCGTACGACCTGCCGAGCCAATGGGAAGAGCTCCTCCCTTCGACACAGCAACATGCGGTCATACATGCACAGGGCAAAGGCTGCCTCGTTCACCATGATCTGTAAACAACATCCTGTTTGTTTTATCACATAAAACACAAACATATTTGTATGATGTAAAATTATACTAGAACCCTTTGGCATATTTTGACTTACATAATCAGAATATGCAAATCTTGAGCTAATCAAAAGACTCTCTTCCTGTACTTCATAAAAACTGTGAGCTTCCCTACAGATGCCCTCTAGCATTTTAACAATGAAGTGCGGGTTGCAATGTTGAATACATGCTCCTCCAAGGAGGTTAGTTGTTAGACTTAGAGGCCTACTTAGTACGGGATTCGAACAATGTTACATTATAATTGCATTGCATATGTAATCATCTAGGATAGATTAGTCTTGTACATGTCTTACTGTTGAATAGTTACTGCCATACATTGTACCTTGCAATGTTATGATTGCCAACAAGTTTATTCATTGTACATCCCACACTGCCATATTGTGCAGATGCCAGATGTAAAAGAACGAAATGGCTGATCCACACAGCTCTGTCCCTCCCCTGAGAAGACAAGTCAACCCATCCCCCCCATACTAGATCCAAGATGGATTGCCCTTTTGGCCCTACTTGAAGGCTGTTGCTAGGTGCCCTGGGTAGGAGATCAGAGGTGGGACTCTTTTTGAAGGCTGTTGTCAGGTGCCCCGGGGAGGAGAGCAAAGGTGGAATGTCCCATAAGGCCTTGCTTCACACTTTGAAGCAGCCAGGCTGACAACTGAAGTCTCTAGTCCCTTTGGTGGGATATCTGCATCCCTCCTGGGTACATTAGTGGTTTGTATCAAGGGATGAGCCATTTATAACTGAAGAGGAAAACTGAGCTGGGGAAAATGCCGTGGTGCATAACAGCTAATGCAGAATTTTGCTTCAAGGATGCATGGTTGTCTCCAGGGCTTCCAGGACTCTATCCTGGGACACAAATTTGCTTGTTGGGACGGACAATGATTTCAGCCTGTCCATCCTGAAAATCTGAACTTCATCAAGTTCATGACATAAAAAGAATTTTCTTGAATTTTAAATGCATACACCATCACTGGACAGAATAGCAAATGTCTACTACCTGTTAGTCATTAAGACACCAATGACACAACTGATGTCGGCTAAAATTAAGAATGCAACAAAACTGACAACTCTCTGATCTGAAGACAGTTTTGCATCAATAAAGAGCACAGGACTGCCATAGGGAATATGTGCTTTAAAAACCTTTTCCCTGCTGAGGTACCCCCACGACTCTAAATTTGCATCAAATTTGATCAAAGGCAGCAGGGAGATAGTTTAAAAAAGCACCTCGCAGTCCTTTGTGATAAATCCTTGATGTACCGGGGTGCCTTCGGGACAACTCTCCAGAGCTACGTTGACGTCAAATGGAAAGATTTTACAGGAAAAGAGACAACATATTCTTGGCAACTGGTCAGTTTAGGGGCACTGGGACAACTAGAGCTCAAAAACTGCATACTAGTGAGATCTGCTATCATCCATCACACCTATTCAGTGTCTTGGTATCAGAAATACATGTATCATCAAATTCAAGAGAAGAGCAGTGAACCTGTTACCACACAAGGAGGCAACCACACAACCAACCACACAACCACAAAACCAACCAACAACACAACCAACCAACGAGGTACAAGTACTAGTAACCACGTAACCAACCATTTAATCAACCAACCAACCACAGCAACAACCCCATAACTAACCAACCATATATTTAACCACACAACTAACTAACCTGCCAACCGACAACATCACAGCAGTCCTACACTTACCTCATGTAATGTCAGGAGTTTTTCAGACTTCCGTTTGGAGTCAAACCGTCCATAGATGGCACTCCACTTCCGCACCTCCTCCTCTAACATGGGGTCTTCCTCGGACATCTCGATCACATTCCTCAGCTGCTTCTCCAGTTTCTTTGGCAACGATTTCGGGAGCTCCTCTCCGTCCTTTCGCGTCGTCAGTACGATGGCGTACGCCACCTCCTTGATGGCGGCGGCGGTGCCGGGTTCGAGGATGGACGACTCGTACATGTTCAGGACAGGAGAGTTGTTGGAGCTCCGCCCCACACTGGACGGTGACATGGACCGCTGTGGGGGGGTGGTGGAGGTAGGGGGCAAGGAGAGGCTGTTGTTGCCAGGCGACGGGGGCGATGGCTGCATCCCTAACGGTCCGTCTCGTACAGACGACTGCGACCATGACGACGACATGGGCGACACCTGCTGCGCCTGCGCCTGTTGATTAGCCAGCCCCAGCGATACGCCCGGAGGGATCGGGATCTGGTGGGGCGAGGTCGGAATGACGTCCTGGAACAAAGCGGGCGTAGTGACCCACTCCTGGAGGGATTTCTGGAGTCTGCGGACGTGCAGGGGTTTACTGGCCATCCCCACCAGCGACATGATCTCCAGAAACTCCTCCTCCCCGGCCTCGCAGAGCTGCTGGACGTCGTCCCCACCCTGCGAGATGAAGACGTCGAAATACTGCAGCAGGTTCCCGCGCTGCAGCACGCGGTACAGCTGCAGCTCGCCCAGGTTCGCCGGCTTGTGATTGGGAACGGTTGCCATGGTTATGCTGTTCCCATCCATACATACAGCCTGGTCAGATAAAAATAAATTACATAATTTTAGGAAGGTGCATTTTGGGATTGATTCATATCCTGAATAGATGAAAGATGAAGCCAGGTAATTTGAGAACCAAGAAATTTCATTGGTTTGGCCACACACAGACTAGGACTGTATATGATTACAATAGGTAGATAATCTCCATAACATATGTTACAAAGCCTGTTTAGGCCGGACAAATAGGATTTGATCATGTTGATTTACATAAGATAAACATCTAAATACAATACCATCATCCTAAGACTGGAAAAAATCTTCCCTGTCTCAAACATTCTACAAATAACACAAACAAAAGCCAGTCAACACAAAAAATGTAGGTATGAATTTGACTACATTTATTCCAATGTCTAAATCATGGCTACCTGCGCCTTCGAAGTTTAATGATCAACAAGTGCATCTATGCGACATAACTGTTACACGTTTTATCGATGCAGAACTATTACTGCTTATAATACAGCTAGAATGACTTTGTGCATGATGACTAGAGCTTGTGATATGAAACAAGAACTAGAAAATGGAGATCGCATGTTGTTTTTATTTTATACTGGACCGCCCTGTAAAAATAAGGACCACATGTTACACCTCTGTCCGTTACTTCCGGGTTCTGCCACCCCGATTTAAAAATCCCTCCAAAACATTGCAAACATGTGAACGGTCTAGAAGCACACTCGTTTGGGTAAGACAAGAAGAATCGAGACTAGAAACGGTTGAGAAAAGCCTGTTTTTGGCCCCCATTTTGCTTTGAGCAGGGCGGCGCCATTCATATGCGAATCCTTCAGTCCCCAGTTGCGTGCATCCCCCGCCCGCCGTAGGCGTTTTCGCGTTAGTCGGGGGCGCATGGACCCAGCCCGGGCCAACATCGGCTTCAGCCTACGGTATATCCAAGTAAACTAGCATATCGCTGCTTAACGTGGGTATAAATTGGAAAGGAAAGCGGTAGAAAACCCGTCCGAGGCCGATAGGGCCCAGGCTTACCGTGCGGTGGTCACGTCACGTACTCTGACCCCCAAGGGCTGGTCTTTGTCGGCTGTGTGGGCCAGATGGTGCGGCCGACACCGATAAGGTTTTCTCCGGCCAAACCCGTGTTTTTGTGCCGCGCAATTCAGCAGGTGGATCGCGGTAAACGTCGGTGGCGTCCTCTGCCTAGAATTGGCGAGAAATCCAGGAGAAACGGGAGGAAAGGGAAGGAAAATGGCCCTGGTGAAGACAACTGTTCCCCTCCCCTGTGATTTCCCCCCGGCTGCAGTGGTGCGATTGGGTGGGGGGCGGTAATCGTGTTTGTCTCATGCCCATATATGGGCGGCTGCTGGGTGTGCACGTGTGGCGGTGGGGTCAGCCTCCCCACCCCTGATTGGTCCCCACGTCCCCACGTGGACACCCAGCCGTCAGGGGGACATTCGCCCTGACGTCACGGCAAGCCCCGGAGGGGGTGTGGGAGGCAGCCCGGCAACACACCACACGGAAACCGCGTACCCGCCAACACAAAATCTGCCTACCTGTTAGAGATAGGTAAATAATGACCACCGAATCTCACAGAATCGGCGATCTTTACTTCTGTCAAGGTCAACCCCCCGTCTGGGGGGACCCAGCAGTGACGTCACTGCCCCTGAGGGGGTGTGTGAGAGACCGGGTGGGGTCCAACACAACAAACCTTGGGTCCTCCAGCTTCGTGTTATGACTTCGCCATTCGCAGGGGAAGCGTCTGCGGTTTCTATGGTTACCGCTTCTCGTAACCATGGCAACAAATGAACTTTGCCTGTTATCACCTACGACGTTGTGATGATGGATCCGAAAATATTTGAGGTTGAAGGCAGGAGGTTTTGGCTGTCACCCCCGCGTTTCTTGTAGGCAATGGACGCTGCCCATTGGAGGGGGCAATGCACAATACACATTACCCACGTCTCCCGGCTGATTAGGGGAGCGGAGCTTCATGGGAAGTGGGCTGGGGCAAATCATCTGCCTGTTCGCCGTATTCAACTTCGAGTCATGTCTAAACCTCTCCTCTGGTGCACTACTAAAGGAACAGGGAACCGTGGCGAAAAACGATCTAAAATAGTGTCAAATTAAATTCACAACGGACAACTGTTAGATCTCTAAGTCCATGACAATTTCGATTTTACACATCTGAATTTAAGACTCTGAGTTGATATGTTCGATATTTCAACGGCGCTGGGAGTGTTACCCGCCCGCCCGGCACATTAACGCACGTCGGGGCATTTTTACGGGGTCGGTTTCGATAATTTTAGCACGGCATTGAGCAGAAAGGCCGACTAGAAAGATAGGCTGCCAGGAAAAGACATATTCTTTTGTAAACGCGTGTACTGTAAACGCGTGTACTATAAACGCGTGTGCTGTAAACGCGTGTGCCGTAAACGCGTGTATTGTAAACGCGTACTGTAAACGCGTGTGCTGTAAACGCGTGTGCCGTAAACGCGTGTATTGTAAACGCGTGTACTGTAAACGCGTGTACTGTAAACGCGTGTACTGTACATATAGGCTACCAGAAAAGCCCTATTCCTTCAAAGGAATTGGTTTTGTAGCAAACATTACTAAGCCCGATTTCCCTGGTTTAAGACTGCGAGCAAAGTACAACAGCCACCGGAGCGGGGGACGCTACGGGACTTTTGCGCGGGCGAAGTCCGCCGCTGGTCCCGAGGACATAGCTCCTCCAACGCGGTGACTTTTTCGCCGTGAATTTTATGAAATTTATTTCCTAAAGTCAGTGCCACTTGCACAGAATATGTTGGTCTTGACTATTTCAGTAGTCTGGCGTCTGTTTTATCGAGTATTAAAAGGAGATGCCTTGGTTTTAGCCTGGTAATCATGCCACGGGAGCTCCCTGGCATCTCAACGGCGCTGGGAGTGTTACCCGCCCGCCCGGCACATTAACGCACGTCGGGGCATTTTTACGGGGTCGGTTTCGATAATTTTAGCACGGCATTGAGCAGAAAGGCCGACTAGAAAGATAGGCTGCCAGGAAAAGACATATTCTTTTGTAAACGCGTGTACTGTAAACGCGTGTGCTGTAAACGCGTGTGCCGTAAACGCGTGTATTGTAAACGCGTGTACTGTAAACGCGTGTACTGTAAACGCGTGTACTGTACATATAGGCTACCAGAAAAGCCCTATTCCTTCAAAGGAATTGGTTTGTAGCAAACATTACTAAGCCCGATTTCCCTGGTTTAAGACTGCGAGCAAAGTACAACAGCCACCGGAGCGGGGGACGCTACGGGACTTTGCGCGGGCGAAGTCCGCCGCTGGTCCCGAGGACATAGCTCCTCCAACGCGGTGACTTTTTCGCCGTGAATTTTATGAAATTTATTTCCTAAAGTCAGTGCCACTTGCACAGAATATGTTGGTCTTGACTATTTCAGTAGTCTGGCGTCTGTTTTATCGAGTATTAAAAGGAGATGCCTTGGTTTTAGCCTGGTAATCATGCCACGGGAGCTCCCTGGCATCTCAACGGCGCTGGGAGTGTTACCCGCCCGCCCGGCACATTAACGCACGTCGGGGCATTTTTACGGGGTCGGTTTCGATAATTTTAGCACGGCATTGAGCAGAAAGGCCGACTAGAAAGATAGGCTGCCAGGAAAAGACATATTCTTTTGTAAACGCGTGTACTGTAAACGCGTGTGCTGTAAACGCGTGTGCCGTAAACGCGTGTATTGTAAACGCGTGTACTGTAAACGCGTGTACTGTAAACGCGTGTACTGTAAACGCGTGTACTGTACATATAGGCTACCAGAAAAGCCCTATTCCTTCAAAGGAATTGGTTTTGTAGCAAACATTACTAAGCCCGATTTCCCTGGTTTAAGACTGCGAGCAAAGTACAACAGCCACCGGAGCGGGGGACGCTACGGGACTTTGCGCGGGCGAAGTCCGCCGCTGGTCCCGAGGACATAGCTCCTCCAACGCGGTGACTTTTTCGCCGTGAATTTTATGAAATTTATTTCCTAAAGTCAGTGCCACTTGCACAGAATATGTTGGTCTTGACTATTTCAGTAGTCTGGCGTCTGTTTTATCGAGTATTAAAAGGAGATGCCTTGGTTTTAGCCTGGTAATCATGCCACGGGAGCTCCCTGGCATCTCAACGGCGCTGGGAGTGTTACCCGCCCGCCCGGCACATTAACGCACGTCGGGGCATTGAGCAGAAAGGCCGACTAGAAAGATAGGCTGCCAGGAAAAGACATATTCTTACAGCAATTGCCGGTGAAACACATTTAATTCGGACCCGTAAAAAAAGTTACCAAGGCTAGGTCAACTCAACACCGACTGACCGAGGCTCGCCTCGTCTCCTTGGATTTTTAGCAGTTTAACTGACTCCAGACAAAGATACCTTGGATATTTAGAAAGATTAAAGAGTCTTCAGAACTTAAATCAATTCATAAAAGTTACCTGTATTGTATATTTTCACCACTTTGCTCCAACAAACATCACGGTACGGTCCAGAAAACAATTCAATGGCTGCCATACGTGCAGTCGATTATCAGACTGTATCGCATATTTTTCGCCACGTGTCAAAAATGCCGCCTGGCGGATTACAACGGTACTTGTCAGTGGTAAAATTGCCAATACGAATTTACATTGTTTATTTAAGAGCGACCCCTAGCAGCTAATGATATTAGTGCTTCAAATGGCAAAGCGTGCCAAAGAACTTGAGCCAATCAGAAGAGACATTACAAAACAACCCTTGGTTAAAAATCTATTGGACATGCCTATTGGTCTGTCAATCAGCAGCCAATACATACAGTGCACTGATTAGTCAATTTGTTTGATCATCGGGTAATTACCGTATAGTTCTTTCCCGCACGTGCGCCGAACAACATACTTGTCCAACACCGCTGGAACAAAGTAGTCCCTGCAAACTATCGCAATTTCGTGATAAAACAGCTTAATATTTATTCTAAATATTATTTTGCCATAAAATAATATTTTTGAAATGTTAATTTTCAATAGATCATCGAGCATTAACCATGATTATATATTTTACGTTTACCGGGTTGCCCAAGAGGCCTTGGCGGGCGTGCACCACTCTCATCACCAAAGAAATTCCGGCAAGCTAACGATCGGCTTGCCCGGTGTGTGTTGAAGACGGCCGCTCTGAGTCGGTTGAACCATTGCTAGTTGAACCCACTTGAACGTCAAAACACGAAAATTCGGCATAGAAGCCAAGGAGAGGGGCACACATCAGTGTTTTATAAGTCCACAACTTACGGGACGCTGTTTGTGGCTAAAGTCCGCCAGGACAGAGGGAGGCAACCCTGGAAGTGCGAGTCAGTACCAGGGCCAGGCCCGGGGGCTAGGCCGGTTCGTACTCGGCCTGCTAGCAGCAATCTGACCGGCCAACGTGTTATACGGCGCGGCGTGTCTGAGACCGTTGGACTGTTGGCGCGGCCTTGAAGCCTAGGAGAGGGGGACACCTCAGTGTTTTATTAGTCCACAAGTTACTGGGCGATGTCTGTGGCTTAATTCGCTAGAAAATAGAGAAG
>NW_017803910.1:316003-378857 GCF_001625305.1 Branchiostoma belcheri | reverse complement strand
ATACTAGTAAAGTACTAGTAGTTGATATCAACAGGCGCCCGTATGAGATTCGTTCTTCTAATCGTATGTTGCAGTTGCATGTATAAACTTTTGCAGTATGATCAGCATTCGGAAGGCGGCGTTTTATGCATTTACCCCGACCGTAGGAAGATTGCACCTTTGTATAGATATCTGCCAATACGGTGCACCAGGTGTGAGAACTGTTGTTATACACAATCCCCCATGCAATAACGTTACATGTACTAGATAATGATCTATTTATTGGGAAAAAGCTTATTGGGAAAAAACTGACTATGAATGATCTACGGTAGGATTTTAAAGTTGCTTCCCCGGGCCCGACTTATGCATGTGCATTTTGTCAATTGTGTAAAGTTAAATCTAATTGTTCTCGCACTTGCATGATATATTTAGCGACAATTTTCCCTATGATTACAGTATCCAAGCAAGTCCTCAAACTGACATTTATTTGTTTCAAAAGCTGGCACGCCTAAGCTACCACGTGACTCGCACCAGCCAATAGAATGGCTGGAAACCGGAGTGCCTGAAGTTTTAACAGCAAAGTTGCGAGGACAAGCGTCATTTACCAACAATCAATTGACGGAACTGGAGTATTGTGTTATAATACCCGCGCTCCTTGGTAACCAACTCCAACTAAGAAAACACGGGGTCACACTCGGTCAGGCCTAGCGCCTGCAGACCACATACACACATCTGTTCTTACCCCCACTTGTGGCGTAGCTCCCTTGTTTAAGAAGGACGATTTCTACCCAGACTTTCCTGCGTTGTGCTTTCTATCTGCTACTGGCGTGTTGCAAAATTTAAGGTAAGTAGAAGCTTTTGGCATGAAGAGAAAAATTTTGAAAGTTAAGGTTATTCTTCTAGATTATATGTTCTTGTGCAAGCATGTCTTTCAGGCGTACAGGTACATGTACTACAGTATCCATGAACACAGGTTTAACTTGAAGTTCAAAGAACGTTTTAAAAATTTGACAATGGAGGGAATTTTTGTAGCATTACGCATAGCAACAGCTGGGTATGTTTTCTGCGTCAAGGTTGCTTCAGGTTGTTAAAGATATTGTATTTGAATAGACCCAGGCAACCATTGGCGTTGTTGTTTTTTCCAAAGGTCGTGAGAATGAAGTAAAATGCAGGTGTTGCGCCGAATGTTCAAATATAATGTGCTGTAATGAATTTGCACGCATACAACGATAATTTCAAACGTCATTGCCAATGGCCAATAAATAATAATTCTCTTACGATGTGCATATGAATACGTGCCATGGCTGTCAATAAGAATATAAGTTTCAAAATAAAGGCTTAAGTTGTCCCGTATGTTGAAATATAATGTGGTGTAATGAATTTGCACGGATGCAGCAATAATTTCAAACGTCATTGCCAATGGCCAAATAATAAACGTTCATTGTACAAAAATATTCTCTTACGATGTGTATGTGAATACGTGCCATAGCTATCAATAAGAGTATGTTATGAGTTTCAGAATGAATTTGAAGGCTTTGGTTGTCCCGTAGTTGTAAAGATTTCTCACTGTATGTTTGAAACATCGCCTGATATTACGACTGGTTGCCAGGCCTCCGGACCAATCAAAGACGTCTTAATCTGGCGCGCCAACAATACCCGATGTCAGAGAACACTTAATGAGTCAATAGGTCAGTTTGAGAAGTTGGCCCTTTTTTGTTCCACCGGGAGTTACGGTTGAAGTACTGTTGTCAAGGAACACTAATCTCCAAGCAGATCGTCAAGGGGCAATTTCTAAGCCAATTGGAAACTCACTATCCAGATGTGCCTGTCTTAAATCTTTTTCGACGGTTTCTTTTGTCACAACCTAAAAATTACATCTACATCGACATAAAAATCACACGATTCCATGGCCTTCTATGAATGGCTGTTTCGAAGTTCGTCGTATAAGGGTGCTGTACGTATTCAAAACAAAACTTCAAAACCGTTCTAGAGAGTTCGTGCTTGCCGTTTTTGTAGTCTAAAGCAACATATGCTGACCTGTGGCACAGAAGTGGTCGCTAAGCGCAAAAGTAAACAAAGGCAGCATGAAGCTAAGGAGATTAATGGCAACCTACGACTACGGGACCATAGAAAAGAAAAATGACTTTTCACCCTACAGTAAATAAAAAAGTCATTCTCATACAGAAAAAACATAACGAAATAACACCTCCGGACAGCTATCACCAGTGTTTTATTGTTTGATCGATACTTTATTGGCATTTTTTACTAGTAAAGTTCATTTCAATTATTTTCTAATCAGGGGTTTTAATCAGAAGCAGCAAAAATGTTATAAAGAAGTTAACTATGTGTAATTTTTTCTTCTCTTTTCAGCATGTCTTCTGACGAAGAGTACGAGTCCGAATATTACCGAGAGGACGTCGACTCCCAGAGAGACAGTAGTAGTGACTCCCCCGATGAAGAAAAGAGGCAACGAAGGAGAAAAAGAACGAAAGAACAGAAAAGGGATGAGAAGGAGAAGTCTGAGGTAGATGTTGAGGCTATAAAGGAGTTCTGTCAGGTGGTGGAGGCGGGAGATGTGGAGAAGATCGGAGAATGTCTGGATAAGAACGACATCGACATCGACGGTTTTTACTTCAGGTAAGTCGGGCGGCTTAAAAACACAGGTGACGTCACTGGGAGGTTCTATTCGTACGTTTTAGGGGTGCACCGTGTACAAGTTGGTTTTTGTGAAGCTTTACCGCCTTACGTTGTTTGCTCGAACGAAAAATTTGGTTTTTATATTTTTCTCAATAAACGCTGACTTTCGACGTTGTTTATACTAGCTTTATTGGAACATAAGTTTGCCCCCCCCCCTCCCAAAAAAGAGTTTGTTTAATACATGAGAATGTCATCAGCCAAGATGACTGTCTCGTTTTTTTTTTACTTTTCTTTACTGTGTGCTTAGATTTACACTCTAACAAAATGTACTGCTTTCTTTTCATGTCTTTTGTGGTGTGAAGTGAAGGAAAGTTTACGGCACTTCATCTAGCGACAGACAACGGTACTGCAGACGTGATTCAGTTCCTGATCGACAAGAAGGCAGGTGTGAACATCGCGTCCAGGGTAAGTCTCTCCCAGTTAGTTTGTCAATAAATGACTCATTTTTCGCAAAGTATTCTCTTAGCGTACATTTGTTTCTTCCAGAAACTCAAAGAGATGTCAAAAACAAAGTCATCGATGACTTCATAGCTTCCTATCGAACAAGAGAATTGCTTGTAAAATGTTTCCATGGCTTCCTGTACACCATTGCATAGGCTTGCCCTCACTCAGTCTCAGAAGATATGTGACTGTTTCTTATACATTAGAGCTCCTTTGCGGACTATCCATTATTTATTTTTCTGAATTCATGCCATTTCGTTGTATGTTCTTAACGTTGAATTATTGTAGCCGCTAACAACGAGCGGTTTGTTATCGAGTTCACAAACGATAGCCGAGACCTAGCTAGTGCTATAGTAACAGTGCATGGCGTAACGTACATTGTACATGTACGTATAGAGTATTAGTCCTAAGCTTTCAAAGAAGTCGGAACTCTATTGTCTAACGAAGTATCCCTACGTACATACTGTACTGGCTTAGAAAATGATTTGGTATGATAACTGTGTCGGCCGGTGTGGCTAACGCGCATATATGGTTCATAAGTATATTTTGTGTTAACGTTACCATGTACCCGGTGTATGCGGTGTGTTGTACCTGGCGCGTTACCGTGACGTGTTTACGTTGCTACCTGGTGTGTCACAGGTGTCTTCCTCTAATGCATGGCGTTGTTTTGAGAAGAAAGGTGGTTCTTTGTTCAACACGGTCGTACATTAGGCGTGCAGACTGCAGGGCTTGGTACGGGTCACCAGGAAATATGTAGACATTATGGGAAACATCTAGTGCGGGTTGAATAACTAATATACGTGTCCATAATATCACCAGGGTCCATAATATCGCCACCTTGAGAAATAGTATGCTTTAAGATATTTTTACTGCAACATACTTTTGGTATGCACTCCTGCACACCTCAAATGTACATACCTAGGGTATGTTGCAGTAAAAATATCTTAAAGCACACTATTTCTCAAGGTGGCGATATTATGGACCCTGGTGATATTATGGACACGTATTTTTCTTCTTCTTCTTCTTCTTCTTCTTCTTGAGTACTCTCTAACCACCCCTACTGGGGTATCACTGAGGAGGGGGGGGGGTGGCGACGGACTATGGCTGCGCGGCCAGAAGCCCGGCCTTGAAGGCCTCCACTGTCTGGGCTTTTACAAGCTGGCCCGGTAACTTGTTCCACTCATTTATCGTTCTTGGAAAAAAGAAAATCTAAAACAGTCTGTTTTGGCAGGTATTGCTTGAAACTTATATTCATGACTTCCTCTGGTACGCCTATGGGCAGGTTTGAGGTGATTGTTCCATTTGAATATTAATATGTCCATGAGCAATTTTATATAAAGATATCAAGCGAGCGGTTCTCCTTCTGTCAACAAGTAACGGCCACTGGAGGCGCTTTGGCATGTCAGAAACACTGCTGGTATAGTCATAATCACTAACAGCCATTCGCGCCGCCCTTCGTTGGACTCGCTCCAACGCCTGGGAACCACCGATGGTGTGGGGATCCCATACAGCCGCACAGTACTCCAGGTGTGGGCGTACAAGTGTTCTGTAGCATGTAGATTTGACACGAAGAGGACAGTGCGAAAGGTTACGGCGGATGACTGCCAGTATCCTATTAGCTCTACCAGTATTTTAACCACGAAACGTCTGACCGTTTCCGAATCATATCCAGTTGCTGGGGTAACTGTTTCTTTTGGCGTAAATAACCACTAAGTTCTTATAAAACATCTTTTTTTCACTATTGTGAGTTCATAGGTTAAAACTTAAGGATTTTACGTACTGATTTTCAGGAAATTACGGACATGAATTAAGATAGGGAAAATTGTTTTGTGAAGCTAGAACAGCCTAACGTGCAAGCAAGCCCTGACCTCGACCTTTTCTGTCAGAAACATTTCGGTTCCTCTATATTAGCAAATCCCAGTGGCAGTATGGAACTATGGAAAACCGCACTGAGACTGTTTTCTTTTAACTTCTACTTAGTATCTCAGTGTAGAATCTAAATCTGCGGTTTCGCTGCCATATGTTGGCGTAAGGTGTAATTTTCTGTTAAAACCAAGAAGTTTTACCCTTCATTTTTGTCCTTGGTCGACCTTTTGGATACAATTTGCTTGGTATTGGGAGTGTGAACATATTGACTGCGTCTTGACAGATCTAGAGTAGGGCTCAAAAAGGTTTCTGAGGACGCGGCATTATTAAGGACCGCTTGATACATGTTTGGTCAAGAAAGAATTGATATGCATGCATTATTAAATACCAGGCACTCTGATTCGTTTGTTTGCGAATGATTAAGAAGCGGGGCTTATCAATTATTCATCACACGCTTGTCTCTATCTGGATTTTCTATTTCAAAAGAGTAGATTGACGTGTTCTTAAGGCTTTGATGAAGATACGCAGAAGCCTTGCAATGGGTTTCTTGATGCTCAAGGGTTGCACTAACAGACAAGGAAGTGCTCAGTGACTCGGGTCGAGACCAAAGGGGAAACTTACAGTTTTTAAGTTCCTTTCGTGCTGAGCCACTTTGCAAATGGACTACATGTAAATAAGGGTGTTGTCCTAACTGTATTACAATAACACAACATAGATCTGGAGAGTAGAAGGAGAGAAGGCTATGGTGGTCTATGTAAAACAAGTAAGAATTGTACATTGCGGCAAGTGTAGTCATATTGCATGCTTATATTCTTAAAAATTAGTTTTGCCTCTCTTTAAAGTTTTTCTTCTTCTTTGGTTTCGGACAGAATCCGGTTCCGGAAAAGGCGGACTATCCGTTGAACCTGGTGACGTCAGACGGCCCTATCGGAGCCACGCCCCTGCACCTCGCCGTTCGGTACGGAGACGAGGCTCACCTGGAAGCGGCAGACATTCTCATAGAGAACGGAGCAAACGTCAACGCAAGGGACAAGGTATTAAAGTCCGATTCCTTGTGTTGGGAATTTTAACTTAAATTTCCTGCATATTAGGTACGGAAAAAGTTACGCCAGGATTTAAGCGCATCGTAGATTCTCTACTTATATACGGAACGAAAGTACATTTTACGGATACCGAAAACACTTCCCAGATGTCTGAAACCGATTTCTTGTTAATCTTGTCTTTGACTTTAAGTTTGGGATGTATGAGAACTACTGAGAGAAATGTTCATTTTGTTTTTCTCTTACTTTCAGAACTGGGACACTCCGCTGCACCAGGCTACTTACCACGGAAATAACAAAGCTGCACGGCTATTGGTGGAGGCTGGAGCAGGATTGGATAACAAGAACAAGGTGAGCTGTCAATCAATCATCCTATCAACCAATCAACCACTTTTTCAGTTAATCAGTCAATTAACCAGTCAACCAACCAACCAACCAACCAACCAACCAACCAACCAACCAACCAACCAACCAACCAACCAACCAGCCAGCCAGCCAGCCAGCAGTAATAAGTTATGGATGAATAGTGTCATTCTCAACAATGATACTGAGAACTTGATAAAAGTTGGCATACGTGTAGTGTCATCTTAAGGTTGGGTACAGCTTGAGCTCATAGACTACGATAACCAAAAATTTATCCTGAGATAATCCTGCTGACCTTAACTCCTTGTCCTTACAGAAGGGGAAGCTTCCTGAGGATCTTGCCTTTGAGGAGAGCACACCTGTCGGGTGTAAGAGTCCGGAGTCAAGGAACAGTCTGCTGAGGGGCAGACAGAGGATCCTTCATATCATCAAGAGAATCAAGGTGATAAAAATGATATGTTATTATTAGGCCACAACAAGTTAATTTGTCAGTTCTTGGATAAAGAATATGCTTATCTAGAAAAAGCATCATGAAAATAAAGTCAGACTCAGTGAGGACCAGGTGTATATAATATGCCTAAACTTGTGCACTCAGTATTATGGAGTGAATGATGTACACTTGGTCAGTTATAACTTACATTGTATATTCAGGTTTTCTTCCCTGTCCTCTGCTTTTATGGTATCTTCTTGCTATATATTTCCACTGTAAAATGACTGAGAACCAAAGAATTAGATTGGTGTGGCCTATTAGTCAGCAATTATAGGAAATATTTATAATTGGTCGCAAATAATACTTCCTTCAGATGCACATTTATAATCAGCTGGGCACCAATTAACTTTGTGAGTATAGGTTCTAAATTCCTACAAAACACAGGTTAAGTATGCGGCAATGCCTAGTTACTACATGATTGTATTTGACCACTTTGAAGGATGATGATTCATCGTGCTTAATGTTGGGTAAATTTGTAACCACATTACCGGGTGCATGTGTTTGATCTTGCCTTTATTGACACAGTACTGAGTACTAAGTACACAGTATAAAAATAAATTCAAAACCTCGATTGTAAAAAGGACCACCATATTGTAGTACTTAGTCATTCTGCTGCTCAAGCTGTTAGTGTTAATCAAGGAAATATCTTATTTAGTTGCCATTTGTGGTACTTTAAGTGCCTGTGTCCTACAATACCGTGAAGCCTGCCCAGGAAGACCACTCAGGGGACCCACAAAATCTGGTCTATGTAGACAGGTGGCCAATATACTAAATATATTGTAGGTGTGATTCTGTGTCAATTGGAAAAATTATCTAAGGTTGGTACTTAAGATAATTTTTCCAATTGACACAGTGACACAAAAATTGCATGGTCACATTAGTCTATAGCCTCTACCAGGCTTCGGGAGGCGGCTGAAAAGAGTAGAAATCGGCCAAATAGAGAGATAGCATGCCAAGGGAGTTGGTCTACTGGAGCGGCAAACTGTTCTCTCCAGCACACTAACGTCCTTGGTATGCTATCTCTATCTCTCTATTTGGCCGATTTTTACTCTTTCTAGCCGCCTCCCGAAGCCTGGTAGAGGCTAACATTAGCCAGGTGATCCTTGTGTAGAGTTAGTAACTAGTACAGGTTTGACTGTATGTTTGCAAAATGATGTAGATCTGGGAGAAAAATTCACCTTTTCACTGAATCTTTAACCTCATTACTAATTAATTTTCACCCTTCTGACTGCCCAGGAAAACGAGGAGAGCGCCAGTTTTGCTCGCTCCTCCCACAGGATGCGCCGGCCTGCCAGGAGACCAATCAGGTTCAGCGATTTCCCCCAGAAATCGCCCGAGGAACTGCGCGTGTTGGAGAGACGCTTTGTTCTAGACTGTGTCGCTGTGGCCAACATATCGCAGGACTATGGGAAGGTACTGTACATCACTTTATGTTTGCGGTAGCAAAAGTTCATGGACTGAGGAAAATGGAGGCTTACAGAACCATATGCAGCAGGTGCAGCAAAAAGAAAGTCAGCGAATTATTTGTTCATGGTAATGATAGGATTGCGGTATAGTGCGGTAAGTGACCACGAATAAGTCATGATTTACAGTAAAATGTGAATAAAAACTTGACTGTACACATGTACATACACATGCACTTGTTTCTGTAAACACACAGACAATCCCATGCACAGGGCAGATATGAAGTGAGTTGTTAGTCCTTACAAGTGCAATACATAATTTTTATATACATTTGTAGTTGATACTACGCTCTGTTTGGGAGATTTGGGGCAATATTTGTTCACTACACCCACTCCCCATGAGGTTTACATTTATGTATGACTGTTATTTGTATTGACCTTTAAATGACATTTGGGTTATGATGCCTGTGGGAACATTGTGCATGTTGGAGGCTATTTGGTAACAGTTTAAAACAATGTTTATCTTCATTGATTAGATACATATACTACAGGAGATCATAAGGCAATCAGTTGTATTCTGGTGTTGTGAGCCCTATTGAAAATTCCAAACAATTTTGTTCCATTCTAGGCCAATCCAAAGATGGGTACAGCCATCCCACCCTACAATGCACAGAAGGACAAGCATGTTGAGCCTTACTTCAACTTCTATGGAGTGAAAGATGTGTTAAAGACTACAGGACAAGTTTGTACACCTTCTTTGTGGTTCAATACCCTGTGCTTTGCAATTTCTTTAGTGATAAATAGCATTTGACCAAGGACATTATATTATTTATAATATCTTTGATTTGACATACCAATAAATTAGTACATAGTAAAGATGTCGTAATATGTACTGTGTTATGTAACACAGAAAACAAACTTTTTTTCTATTCAAGTCTATTTTTTTTTTTCAGTATGGCAGAAAGAGTACCTCCATTGATGGTCCTGTCATCGACCGTTTTGTCGGTCTGGGTAAAGGGTACCAGTATCTGTCCAAGAGGAACAAGTTTGGGGCTGGTAAGGGAAACAACTTTTTTTGTGGGAGAAAATCTTTCAATACAATCTATAATTTAAGAATCACTGTTAGTCTTAGTATCATAGACCACCTTTTAATGTATCACTGGTGTTAAATATGTCAAAACTTTCCTTTCTGTAGTATTCTTGCCACAAAGGTTACAAATCACTGTTATGTCCCAAACTGGTAACATTTTGGCAATGCCTCAGGTGCAAGCCTAATAGTATACACTGGTAGTAGATGCATGTAAGAATTCTACTTATTCCACAGTAAAGTCTGGAAGTTCTACACTTAATTGTGAACATTTGGTTTTACTTGGAATTTGAATTGTTTCTGTTTGGTGTCCCCAGGACACTCCAGAGAAGCGATTGACGGCCATGGGCAGTTCATGACGGGCGTGCAGCCCATGTTTGGTTACCGTGGCCTGTACGGCTACAGACGGAACACCCCGTGGCTGAGAGGCATCCCCTCACCGTTCGGAGTCGATCCTCGGTCACCGCTGCACGCCAAAGAACGACTACCGCCCATTTACTATCGGCGTCAGGCTGGCTGGGCTGCTAGTCTGTGAAAAACTCGTGTGAACAGAGTTGTGTACTTAGTAGGAAAATGTCCAAAATAGGTCTATCCGGTTCATCTGTTGTTCCCCGTCTTCTGAGGTTTAGACGCGCTTGCACATTGATGCTGAGGCTTGAAGGTGGCCCACCATTTGCTCTGTCCTGTGGGTTCGCGTGATGTAAGTTAAGGTGGTGGAAGTCCTGCCTTATGTTGTCCATCCATCCTTTCCCTGGATGTCCTCATGGGTTTTGGTTTTTCACATCCAGTGTGAAGAGGACAAAAATTGTTAAATGTTGTGTTTATAAGGATCGTAACAAGCAACATGTACTCAATAAAGGGAAAGCAAAAGTAGCGATAGGCATATTCTTTATTGCAAAACAGACTCCATTATACAGTAGCGTTGCTGGAATGCAAAAGGCCACAAGAAATGCTCTGACATAGAACTCGTACAGATGTAAATCTACGCTGCGCTGTTCTGACTCTATGTATAGCACACAAAGTTTAGTCTAGACAAGTTCTATTTCACAGTCTCTACTCCAGAGTAGAATTGACAATAATAACTTTTCAAGAGGATTCATTTGATTTCATTTTCAGGATGGGAGGACACGTGATAAAGAAAAAGTATACATGTACATTTTAATGTATAACTATTATAACTGTCACCCCCTCTCTTAATATCCAACACAGTGTCTAGCAATACTTTGTCAGGTATGCAGCGAGTTAAGTAGCTCTAAAAATCTTGTGTGCAGTGAGGCAAACATCACAGTGTGTTGCACAGTATTATGATAAACACTGAATATAATGCCTGATCATTCTTTTCCTTGAAAATATTTTAAACTTTTTTTTGGCATCAGAACAGAATTTGAATATGTGACATAAGACTCTTTTTTCTCTACAGTGCCTTTTTCCCATTGGAAACAATGGTGAAGGCCCCTTCTTTTGAGTGTTAGCAGTAACGGTTTCCATACTATGTACTACCTGCATGTTCCTCTGCTAATTAAAACGGATATCTATATGTCTCTGTATTTTTGCTTTTTTGGCTTTGCTTTACTCCATACAATGTACATGTATTTTACCTTATAGAACAGTCCTAAATGCAACAAACATACAGAATCTCAATAAAAGGAGCAACAAATGTCTTACATGATTACAGTGCATTGGTCACTTACACATGTACACAATGTCATGTGATGTTGCATTTGAAGTTCCTCAATATTTTATGAAGAATTTGAGAGCTAGCAAAGAAACATGACATCCAATGGGGGCTGTTCTAATCACCTCCATGGAGGCAATAAGTGTAGCCCCTTCTCATTACATCCCACTTATACAGTGTGTTACACCAGATTTTGGACCAGGAATGATCGTAAAAGACTTAGTCAAGATAGACTCAGAAGAAGTGGTAGGGTTACATCAATTTTTCTCTCATCTTCAACTCCTTAGTCAATTGTCCTCAGAAATGAAAAACAGTTACTGTTAACAGCTAGGATTTTTGCTCCTACTTTCATAACATCTTTCAAAATTCTTTAAAATGCCATACATTGTGTATTTCTAATTGACACACCCTCCCCACAAAAGCACTAGATGTACATGTACAGTAGTATATATTAAATCATTCCTGGTCCTTCACAGAGATTACTTTATAGAAAAGTTAGAGCAGGTCACCAGTCTTGCACTGTCTTCATTTTCATTATTCCATACAAAAGTATATAGTATATAATTCACTGTAATCTTCTACTTCTTTTTTATCTTATACTTGCAAACAGAAGGACACTTGTGGACACTGACGGCTCAAAGTCAAATTTCGATGTCATTTGATAGTTTGGCAAATGGATATGAGAATTCTTTAATGATGCTACTTCGTAACTGTTCCTCCCAAACCCCACCTAGTATTGTGATTATGAAATCATCCTCTTAATATGATATCTCTATCATTCTATATTTTGATAAAAGACTATCCAACGTGCTTCAAACTGAAGGGATAAAGAGAGATCAAGTCAAATTGGTACATTCCATATGATTCCAAAACTGAATTTCAAAGTCATCAATATGTAGAATGTGGAGAACGCGTTTAAAAGCTTACTAAAAATTTTTAACTTGAATTCTAGGTTACCTGCATACATACAGCACATTTCTTAATTGTATCCACCACAAATGCACATACATGTACACTCTGCCCTCACATACATGTATTCTACATGATTGTACAAACACACATACTCAACCACCATATGCTCAAGTCCCCCCCACACACACATACGCAACATGCAAGCATACAAATGCACACACACACACACGCATGCATACACACATACATGTACGTAGACAGTACAGTCGCAGCTTTTTGTTCATTGACAAGCAAATATCGATTTCATAGCCAGTATAATTATCAAGAAAGGAAGTAAACTATTGCTATATAGTCTTAGATATATAACTTGTGTAGATTATTATCTCATTAAAGCAGCATAATATAAGTTTTCATGTGTAAAGGAAAACTAAAAATCTTTTCAGTGTTGATACCAACAGAAAGTGTATGAGTTCAAAATACTGTAGAGCAAATGTTGGACACCATGGTTAATTTTGTTTGAAATACAAAGCCTCAAACAAAAATACAAGAATCATGTTCAGTACATTGTCAAGCAGATTTTCAACTTTTTAAAGACGCAATAACAATTGGCACAGCCCAAAAGCAGTCACTACACTTTACAAAGTTCAATTCTGTCTGCATCATGATTTTCCAGACATGGAACATTTCAAAATTCTGCCAACACTTTTCTTGTGACCTATACTATATAATACTACATGTAAGCAAGGCATGTACATTTAGTCTTGAACCTAACAAAATTGTCTATACTTAGGTTGTCTTGAATATTGTAAAGATATGGGTATGCAGGCCACAAATATACACCACTGTCAAGTCTTCAAATTTTTAAAGTGATATCTAATAGTATGTAGAGCTGTTTAAGTTTCATGATTTTCAACACACCACATGTACAGCAGTCACAAGTCAAAAATACCTACGTTTGAAATTCTCTGGATTGAATCCCTACATATAAAATGACAGCCAAGCTGACCAAGATTTCTTGGGGTTCTTGATTCTGCCTAACATAATCGTGGTACATTTAAGCTTTACTCACACAATTTAGCACCTTTTAAGTCTTGGATAAAGGGAAAGATAATCCTATAGCCTTTTTGAGGTCACAGGGGCAGCAGGTTGTTAACCCACTGTGTTTATCATTTCAAGGTATTGGAAGGCGGAGTCCATCCCTCTCCTTCTACCACCTTTTACCTCCCCAACCGAAGTCAGGCAGTACCCACTTTACACATGGGTGGAGTGAGGAAAACATGTAAAGTGGCTTTCCCAAGGACAACGTCTAGCCAGGAATCCAGAGAATTGAACCCGCAACCTCCCGGTCTTGTGTCCACTAACCTTGCCACTCAGCCATTCAACACCACTGGGTTACATATACTGTCTTTAAAAAGTCCTGGACTATTACATGTGTATAATACACATGTATGTTGATGCCCTGTGGCCTTATAATTACAATTTTCCAGCAAAAAAAAAATTCCAATAAAACCTTGTATCTGGCATGACAGGACATCCTTATAATTAGCTAGTGCCACCAATCATCAGATGTGTGGCACACAAGTTAAAACACCAAGACTTAGACAGTCAACCAATCTGAAGCACAAAGAATTTTTCTCCTGACTTAAACATAATAGTACCTGGCAGTTCAAATAACCTGATACTGTAAGCAGAAATATTTAAAAGTATATACATTCAATTAGCCTAACAATCTCTATTGGGTAAGAAGTGCTTTGAGTGTTGTAGTATTTAATATGTAATCACAATAAGCAGTATAGGTGCTTTATTTGATGAAGTGTTATGAAATGTGAGTAGGAACAACCTGAAACAGGTTTAGAAGGGTTTGGCATCCTTGTCTACAAACCCGAGCAGTTTGTTGACGTCTATGTTGTCTGGCAGGTTATCCGAGGCGAGGTTGGGGAACTCACTCAGGAAATCCTCGGGCATGTCAGCCTCCCCACCATTGCTGGGAAAAACAAACAAACAAACAAACATACAAACAAATTATACAAGTAGCATACATGTACTACAAATAAAAACATGATACTTATTATTGGTTATATTACATTGTGTATCAATTGGCCTTGCTTTATTGTCTTAACAGTAATGTTGCAACAATTTATATTTTTGGATCTAATTCTTTGCACTAAAATAATATAGCGAAACAAAAATCAATTTTGGTGACAGCGATACGATTTGGTTGAAGTTGGCCAAAAGTCAAATAGAATTGGGTTTAGACAGTTCAATGTTGCTCTGTTAATTTCACGTGCCACTGACTATTTTAATTAGACATATTGTTTAGGTGCTGGACTTATGAGTGACATTCAATAAGTTCTCAGCCTTGCCAAAAAACTTTCTGATGTGCTACATGTATATACATGACATTGTACATGTACCATGCAAGCCTCATGCAAGCACACTACAGCACGGAGGAAATTCACCAAGTCAGGAACTTTTGACCTACAGTGTATTGCTGATGTCATATGTGCAACAAGTCACATGGGGTCCTGAGAGATAGGTCAGATACATGTAGCTAAAGAGGACTTGGTGTTTAATAAATGTAGTTGGAAATTATGGTCCAAAGTCTTGAGCTTCAGAACAGTTTCATTGTTACACATTGCAATTATCTAATACTTTGGACAAATGTTTACTTCATCTACCCATTTAGCATGTCTGAAGCATTATTTTTAGCACATTTCACATCTGACATATCTTCAAATGGCTGGAAAAGCTTGTTGAACTAATAGATATGCTATACAGAACTGTGCCTATCAGTATCTACAATGTAATTCTATGCCTGAGTGGGTTAGGTTTAGGATCAGGCACGGTGCTGGATAGTCTCTTAGAACATAAGATCTGCTCCAGGTATAGGATATCCAGAACTGTGCCTAATCCTGAATATACAGCATATGCCAGATGACAACAAGTTAAAAAAAAAGAAGTTTGAAGAAAAAAAAGACCAGCACCAGCTTACAAGCGTCATGGCACGTGGAACGGAATGGGTAGAATAAGTACCGGAAATGTAAAGGGAGTGTATTCACCCGTCAAAGTCAGCCGGTCCGCAGGCCCCCAGGATCTCCGAGTCTGGACTCATGTCGTTCATGATGGTGGGTTTCTCGGTGGGCGAGGCAGGCCCCTCCATGGGGTGGGGGGTGTTAGGGTTGTCGTATGTCATCGGGGAGGCCACGGGAGGGGGGAGGGTCTCAACCGTCGCCTTCAGGGCAGCAGGAACATAGCCGTCCGTCTGGGCAGGCTTATCTGGAAATATACATTAAAAGACATATGATAATTATATCATTATTAGTTATACGTACAATCATGTATTTATGTTTCATAATAGCAGCTAGAGAAGACAATAAAATGTTGGCCAGAGAAGACAAAAAAAGTATTTAAGGAACTCTTTTTTTTATAAAATTGGTTGAGAAGGGATATTTAATATGTTAGCTTTTTACGAAATGTTTTGCTCGATGACAAGTGAAACAAAAATTACTGTCAACCGAAATTAAATTACAAGCACAAAAACAGGATACACAAATGAAAAGGTGAAATAGTACAGACAGTCTGAGAAAGACTTTGTGACAAAGAATATGAACCATAGATCTGACATATTAAAGAAAGATTAATACAAAATTACTACATGGCTGTGTAGCAGTCAACCAATGATGATAATGACTACACTGTACATGAACACCAGCACACACCTCGGACAGGTGTGTAGTACTTGGAGAAAGCCTCGTCCTTAGGGATATCAGGGTACAGGTTGACCAGGTGAGGCAGGTCATGGATACGGTCTGCCAGAGAACGGATGCCGAAATCCCGCGTGGTGAAGGGCTGCAGGTTCCACACCTGTCTCTCACCTGGAGTACAAAATGTAGATCATACACAGGTTATCATATTAACATTTACTATAATCAGAAAAGAAATATGAGAGTTCAGACTGTGTTACACAATGGTTTATGTTTCATACAATGAGTACACAGTACACATTCCTGGCTGAGTTTGGAGACAAAACATTATAGTCCTAACTACTAACTACATGAACTCACTTGGGTTGTTTGGGTCCTGGGCTACCCATGCGATAGTGATGCCCCCTATCTCTGAATCACTGAAGCGCAGCAGAAAGGTGCCATTCTGTTTAGACATCAGCATGGTATCTCTGGCCCGGTCCTTGTTCACAAAACCTAGGATTGTCCTATTGCAAGGAAAAGGCGTTACCGTTAGTTGAGAATCAAAGTATGGTCAATGCTGTTTTTAGATCCATCAAATATAAATCATGCATGGCAGTCTTTGTTATGTAAAACAAACAAACAAACAAACAAACAAACAAACAAACAAACAGTACCCATCCTCCCATGGTCCCTTCAGGTTTTTCTTGGTCAGCTCCATGACTCCGTCAAACCACTGCCAGAATGTAAAGCTCCTGTTGGGCTGGAGAGGCTCCTGTAGACAAAACGTTCTATATGAACACTGCAGATAGAAAATGAATTTTCTACTTTCCTTCACAAAGAGAATGATTTCTATAACTATTAAAAGAAGTATTATCATTATCCCTGGGAGTGAAGTTTGTTCCTGGCTTGTCTGTTGTCTCGGTATGTTTGAGTTTGCAATGCAGTATGTTCTGCCAGAGGGTGCAGTGGAGTTCTGTATGTGAAAGGCAGTGAACTGTGCTGTCTCTGACCAAGGAGGTTTTAAATCTTGTATTCAACCTCCTTGCTCTGACAGCATTACCTTACAACTACATGTAGTTAGGCTCAATCAAACTGACCTTGTTGAACTGTGACCATGAGATCTTCATTTGTCCAAAATCCTCTGACTCAGGTGGGTCTGTAAAAGCAAGACACAAGGCAAAGCTTTATTTAGCAGGTTTAACAATAAAGATCAAATCTCTAATGCAATGCAAAGTATTTTCATTGAATAAAATATTATACTTTCTTGAGAAGGAAAGAAAACTGACTGTTGATGTTGAAGGCTTTGGCTGCCAGGTACTTCATGTTGCTGTCAGACAGAGGTCTCCCGTTGACGTACGTCCATTTACAGTTGAGAGCGCCTTCCAGCTGGCGCCACGTCACTTCTGCCGGCACGCAGAACGGGCTGCGGTTCTGTATGCAACAATTTTTCACGTTAATATCACAACTGAAGGTAGACATGTTAAGTGTCAAGCCATAACTCACTCACACACACACACACTCACACACACACACACACACACACACACACACACACACACACACACACACACTAACACTCACATTCACACTCAAACAGACTCACACTCACATTCACTTACACTGTGTTCATCTCAACAAGTCATGTACTAAGAGTGATAGAAATGAAATGATACACTTACCGCCTCTGCAAAGGCATTATCCCACAGAATGGTGGCCCAGGCATTGGAGTCCTGGTTCCCATGTACGATCACAACTATGGGTAAGGACATGGTCTGGAAATAGAAAAAAAGAAGTAAATTGCATTAATCCAACAAATGACTTGATAACCAGTTTTAAAGTCTTCGGTTTGACTCGGGGGTCGAACCCACAACCTACAGAATGCAAGGTGAACACGTTTTTTTTTTTTTTTAATTTCACACAATCATAATGAAAAAAAAAGCAGTTGAACTCCCATACCCTGACTTGGAAGACCAGTTCGTTTCCCCCCACGCTGAACTGAGACTGGAACAAGATGGTGAACTTCTCCTCACACACCGTCTCCTGGCCCTTCTTCTCCGGGCGTTTGATTCTCTTCAGTTGCTGGAAGGAACAAGAAGTGACTTGTCAAAGGAGCTTAAACGTCCAGGTAGTAAGATACACAAGATAACAGTTACTCCAGCAACTGGGTAGATTTGGAAAACAGTCAGATATTTCATGTAGCATCCACTACCTGTTATCCGTGACTGAAAGAAATCCAACAAGGATTTAGCCAAAAACTATCAACTGATACATGTATGTACATGAGGTGAAGGTACATTATGTAAACATGTACATGTACATGGATGCTATGTGCCATGGCTTACATGGTATTCTACAATATGTTCAAAGGTATACTGTTTTGTAATTACCATATTCCTGAATGTCACTCCCAGAATCCTTGTTGCCTGGTGATACTCCATAACTCCTGTGTTGTTCAGGATTTCTCCACTGTTGTCATTGCTAGAGAGAAAAACAATGTCATGAAAGTGAAAAAAATTTGATGTACAAAATATAACAGTCATTATCTAGAAGAGAAAAGATTGTAGAGGAAACTTTACATGAAAAATGTACTACTGCAGTCAACAGTACAATGAAAAATTGTTCAAAACTTCTAGAGATATTTTTCACCTATAATCAATAAATTTCCTAGTTTAATGATAATCAATTCTGTACTTACTCCTTAATCCTTTCATTTCTCAGCAGTGCTCTTGCCTGGTTTTCACTGCAGAAAAAAATGGTAAATAATTACTAAAATGAAGTTTACAATTATGGACGCAATTTCCAGACAATGGTGGAAAGTTTCTACAAATATGGTTTTGAGACAGCATACATGTACCTGATGATAGTGGCTTTCACGTTTGGTGGGTTCATGTGTACATTCAACTTCCCTCCAACCAGCAGTCTGTAGGGAAACAACAACACAACCCAAGATGCTCATCAGAAAAAACTTAGCAATCTTTTCAAATCAAAGCTATAAATAATATCTTCCTTACATTGTAATGTCACACATGTAACTATTGAGACTATGTTGTTGGTTATAAAAGTAAAAGAGTTCTACACACCTGACTGAAGCCTGGAACCTAGTCTGGGTCTTCAGGACTTGTGGAGGCTGTTTCTCAATGATAAAGGTGCTGTAAACGAAGACATGTATCAAGACAAAAAAAAATGTACCTGCACTTGTGCAGGTAACAGTAAAAAGTTCAAGGAGCACATGCTTTGTCAAGTAAAAAGAATGTGTTAGTATTTGGGTCTATCATAGGATGCCTAGGTCTGTTTCTATTTTTTGCCCTGTAACTTCATATTTTTTTCTGAAAAAATCAGAAAACCAACAAATCAAATTGCTGAGGCCTAAATAAACAGCTGCTGTCCCACCTGGTGACCAGCTGAGACAGCAGTGCTGTGATGGTCGTGCTGAGTTCAGGCAGGATGTCAGGACCTGGCTGCTGGATCGGCAGCTGCTGTCTCTGCATCTCCACACGCTTGATCTGCTGACGGTTGGTCCAGATGATCTCTGCCAGGGCTTCACACCTGACAGGGAACAAGCAATTAGACACAGCAGACTGTATAGCTGGCCAGCGCCCTCTGACAGAACATAAAGGAATTGCATGGCAGAGCTAGAGATGGGAAAATTAGAGCTGGAATATGTTAAGTGTTTTAAGGTACATGTGGAACAACAAGCAAATGAAAACCCAAGCTTTTACATACAGTACAGACAGAGTTTAACTTCTTGTTAAAAGTCATTTAATCTCGTACAAAACTAGTTTAAAAGTTGCGCAAAAGTCGTGCAAAACTAGTTTAAAAGTCTGTACTATGACAATCTATACATAATTCAGTGAGGACACATTGATGTCTCCTCCTACCCTGTATGTTTGGAAGCTTGTGAATAAATAAATAAAAAACAAACAACAAGTATGAGTAAACAAACAGCGCACCACTGCTGTAACAGGTCCAGTGTTTCCTCCTGCGGCCCACCGTTTCCCGCCAGCTGCTGCCGTCTCTTCCACTGGATCAGCTCCTCCTCCACGATCCGCTGCTGCAGCTCGCTCAGGTGGTGGAACGTCGTTCTGTGCTTCTCTGCTAGAGTCTAGGGGAACAAGATAGCAGAGATTTCAGACTTCTCTGAACTGTTTTGCGTTTTTGTAAATGCATGTATATCAGAACTGTATGATGTGGTTTAATTGGTATTTACTGCATTCTTGCACAATTATTATAATAAACTGTCAAAACAAACTGTCAAAAATCAACTGTCAACAAAGTACTCTGTACATCGTTTGTATATACATGTACAAATAAAGAACAAACAAACGGAAGCCTATTGTGTGAATGTGAGTCGGAATGTTTCCTTACAATTCTAAGGAAAATAATTTCGTCAGGTAGGTAGAACATACAGTTCTTATAACATGGGTTTGGGATTGTGTTCCACCAACTTTGGCCACATGTAGTGGCGAGAAGTAGAAGCTCTGAGGAAGATGTCTGACAGGCATCAAAACGTAAGCGGGTTAGAAACATTACCGTAAGTGTGTAGGAAGAAAACCTTCATAACCCTTACAATTCTCATCTGGAGCAGCTGATGTGCCTCTTGCTGCAGCAGCTTGTCCACCTCACCCTTCTTCTTGTTCAGGTTGGTCTCGTTCAGCACCCTGGTGGGGTCCTGCGCAGGCTGCTGCTGCACCTGCTGTAACTGGGCTGTGTGGTGGAACACAGGTGGGAGACAGTTGGCAACATTGCATTGTGTGGTGAAACATTGGTGGGAGACAGTCTGTGTGTAAGTGATTAAAGTAAGAAAAGAGTCAGAGTCAACTTTTTATACCATACTTTTCCTTACACATTCCTGGCATCCCATTACCAGGTCACAACCTTGTCAATCAACTGAAATCCAATCTCTTCCCACTCTTACTAAGAACTAGGCATGGAGTCCACAACATTCAGGATATAATTGACTACGATATGGCCACCTTCAAAGAATGTACAGTAACAAATTATTAGATCCCTCGTGGTCGACCAAAGAAGTGGTTTGACAATGTACACTGTAAGGGAGGACTTCCACCACTTGAACCTGCATAATGTCAACCAACAGGATCTAGAGGCAAGTGGCGGGCTGCCATCAAGCCTTAACAACAGAGTTCAAGCACGTCTAACCCTCGGAAGACAGGAACGATAAACCAGATAGGGAGTGAGTGGATGGGTGAGTCATAGTCTAATACAAACAAACCACCACTTAACCAGTGCCGCCCAAAATAATACTTCCTGTCTTGAGGCCACAAACAATCAACCAAGTACAAGTACACACCTTGTAACCTGATGCTTTCCTGATACTGAATGACAAAGAACTCTTGTTTCTGTTGCATGACTTGCAGGTCGTTCTCTGTTTCTTGTGTGAATTGTTTCAGGAGCTGGAAGGCCTCCGAGATTTTCCTGTTGGTTTCTGAGCGAGCCGTTACCTCTGCACTCATCCTCTCCTGGTTAAGCTAAGAAAAAAAGCGACCATAGTCAACTTACATTTGGCCTAGAAAATGACAAAGGCACTGCAGCTTACATGGTATTCTGTAATGATAGTCATTATGATGTATACCGGTTATCAACATTCTTTTCTGTGCAGCTTGAACTTATTCTCATTCCAGAGCATTTTCACTCCTTTGGAGGAAACCCTCCCTTGACTGACTCCATTCAGCTTAATACAAATATACATAATTAAAGTATTGAATATACTAGTGACAGTCAAAATAGAACACTGAATTTTCAAAACACTTTTCTTGCCTTACCCCAGTGGCCTGGTCCACCAATGCTTGTTCTGTTGCTATGCAGTGCTTGATGATGCGGACTAGATCAAGGGGGTTGTTGCCGTAATTTTTCTGTAAAGAAAGAAAAAAATTAAAACACCTCAAAAACATCTCTTATTTTTCACTGTTTGAGGTAGCTCAAAACTGCCCTTGTATTAAATATATAGTTATTACTGTAGAACCCTACTTTTCAGGATTTAATACTTAACTTCAAATGTGATTTATTACATCCTTCCTATAAGACTTAGTATACTTACTGTGAAGTGATCAGCGATTTCCTTCATCTTGAGTCTGAGCAGGAAGTCAGTATCAGACAACTGGTCGTACTTGTACTGGAGTTGTTTGATGAGAGCATCCAGGATCATCCTTGCCTTTCCCTCATGGCCACGGACATCTGGATCAATGTCTTGCCTGTGTACGCACAGAAATGAGTATGCTGGGCTCCAAGTACTTTTTTTTTTGCATGCCTGCACTGGTGCAGGTAACTATATCAATGTTAGCCTTATATGTTCATCCATCCATCTGTATGCAATAGATGTAGTGTAGCACCTCTGTAGAATGTGAAACTACATGTACTGCACTTAGCCCTCATGGGCATGAATGTACAAATAAACATCACTGTCCTTGAAAACTACAAAACACAAGAAGCTATGGTACCTGAGTACCATAAGCTTAAAATACATGTTGTATGTTACCAGTTTGGAAAAATTCTAGCCATTCCTCAGTAGTACACAAGCACTACAATTGCATGTATAGTAACATCTGTTTACCCTGAAAGATTACCAAGGAGATTAATATAATTATATAAAGGCTTCTCAAAGGCACCCATAAAGGCTTCAACAGTCCTTACAAATATCACCCTTACAACATTAAGAGACACAACAAAATTGGGCAGCATCAGGTTTCCCTGGCATGCTACTAGTACAGTATGTACTTCTCTACACCTGTGCTTTCTAAACAAAAGAGAATCATTCTGTTTTGGCAACATGTTTTGGCAACATAAAACAGCAAAAGGAACCTGCAATACCTAAGTTGTTTTTAACGTAAACATTAACATTTTATAAACATTCCATCGTCCCTTTATGGCAATATCTTTTATTGCCTGTCTTGTTCTAGCCTGAGTGTCAGCCTTTGTTAGCTTTCGTCCGCTACCCAAGGTCCGCTCCCCGCCAATCCGACCTTGGGTAGCGGACGAAAGCTAACAAGGCTGACACTCAGGCTAGTCTTGTTCTATATGTTGACAACATACTAGCTTGGATGCTAGACCCATAGCACACTGGGCCCAAAGTAATATTGTGTGCAAGGTTTTTCTTTTTTTACTTTGGGCCCAGTGTGCTATGGGTCTGGCATCCAGGCTAACTTAAATATACCAAAAGAAAGACTTTGACCCACCATGGTTGGTCTTCTATCCAGTGAGCGAAGTAGTGCCGAACTTCGATGGGGAAGTGTGTGCCGTACAGATTCTGCATCTGTTGGAGGGCGTCCCCCTGCAGTGTCTGTGCTTGGGCCCACAGCGCCATCTTGTAACGTGTAGTTTAAACAGTAGTGCTACCTGAAACACAAAGTTAACTATAAATCAGAGACTTCAGGGAAGGAATGTCACCTGGCTCCTGATACCACCCCTCATACAGTGTGTGTGTGAACTGGTTTATTTATTATATACAACACACATACCATTGCAGCCTTACATGGCTGAATTGGGGCATGATACACATTAAAATTTATCAAGAATGGTTCAGCAGCTCAACAATAAAAGGTAAAACACTATAGCTACTCTTCAACCTAGACGTCCTACAGCTTAACTGCGTGAAGTTGTCCTTTGATCTCAGTTCTATGCCATGCAGGCTTCCATGTGTTGGAGGTAGCCAACTAGAGAAGTTGGGAGATTTAGCTATTGACAGTGCATAATTCACACATTGGTGACGGCGTCTCAGAGACAAAGGTGTGAATGATTGATAGTTGCTCTGTCATAGCTAACATAGTTTCTACCTAGGATTATCCTACACGCCCTCTTCTGTACTGCTTCTAGTATGTACTTAGGGGACTGTAAACTAGTCAGACCTGGGTGCCACACTGGGCAGGCGTACTTTAGGTCTAACAAAGACTGTACAAAGCCACAGAATACAAGTACTAAGTCTTCCCCAACATCTGACTTTTTCAATGTTGCAGAAGAAAAATTAAGCAACCTGCAATTTTGCAGACTGAAATTAGGGCAGCGGTTCAATATTGTGTCTGTGTATGATATTGTTTAGGAGCTTTTGTCAATTTGTGTAGTGCAGTATTTGTGCCCCTTATTACCTTCGCCAAGAAGGTTATGTTTTCAGTAGCGTTTGTCTGTGTGTGTGTGGGTTTGTGTGTGTGTGTGTGTGTGGTTTAGCAAGATAACTCAAGAAGCAGTGGATGGATTGTAATGAAACTTGGTAGGTGGGTAGGTCTTCATGAGACCTAGAAATGATTAGATTTTGGGCCCCCTGGCGGCTTTCCTAGGTACTGCAGCTGAACTTCTGGTTTTGATATCTAATGTTCTGGACATGCTAGGGTCACGAATTTTGGTTGGTAGATAGCTCTTGGGGTAGGGAAGAAGTGACATGAGTTTGGGTCCCCTAGCGCATTGTTCTGGAACTGCAGGAGCATTTGTTGAAAAAAATTTGAAGGACGATAACTCAAGAACCGGTTGACGTATTGTCGTGATTTTTGGTATGTAGGTAGTTGAAGTGATGCTTGACATAATTAGATGGCAATTATGCAAATCAGGAGCTAATTTGCATGATTAATGAGGAAATTCTATAAATCTGCTTTGTTCGATAATAGAACTATGAAACACTTGTGACATCTACTTGAGAACGAGAAAAACATCCGAGGATATAGATTATGTAAATGAGGACCTAATTTGCATAATTAATGGCAAATTCTTATAATTCCATAGTTGTAACTGCTGCTCCCCGAATACTTGCCACAGTTGGAAGTTAAGTGAAGGTGAACACCAATAAACATAATTTATTCAAATCATGACCTCATTTGCATAATTTAAGTGGAAGTGCTATAATAGCCTTTTTGTTATGATAAGGCTGTCATTGGATGGAGAATATGATCAACAGATATAATCCATGCAAATGAGGCTCTTATTTACAATATCAATGATTAAAATTGTATAATTCGTCACCCGCAACGGTTAACATCATTTGGCGAAGGTATGAGATCGTGGAACTCTTGTTCTTAGTTTAACACATTTTAAAGAGACAAATGCTAATTGCATCTACTGTAACCATGTTGAAAAAGGGTGGTATAGAACTACAAGGATCTGTACTACCAGGCATATACCATTTTTGCACAGGGGAAATCAAATTATGTGTTATGTAACTTATGATGGTAATGTGTAATGTCAAGTACAATGTGTTGTGATCGTGTTTCCATATCCACCCCTTTTGACCCACTGACTGTGCTGTACAAAGTGCAATAAAGCTCGTGTTGAATTTATGATGTACCGCTTTTGTTGGTTTGTTTAAGCCTTTTGTTTATTCATGAAATACATTTAGGTCATGTCTCATGAGGTAAGGGGGCAGACAAAAAAGATCAAGGTACAGGTTACATGCTCAAAAGGCTTGTACCACTACTGTACACCCATGCAGACCCTACCCAAGCATTTCCTACGTGCATGTCAGTGAATACTTTCATGGGGATAAACTTTCTTTGAAAAGATACAAAAACATGTAACAAAAGACAAATTTTCTGTAGACCGTATCTATACCCCTATACTAAAACCACGTCTTGATTTTGATCTTCTTGATCTTGATGTCGTACTGCGTAACACCCCTCAGTTGGGGTCAAACACGCAGGGGGGGAGTGCACAGCGCTCTAAATACTCCTCAAGTGTAGCTGAACAGCTTCCTTAAACTTGTCGGCCTCTGGTACATGTATTTCTGGTACGGCCTGCGGAAGCTCGTTCCAGTCTCTAACAGTCCGTGGGAAATACGAATACCTATAGCAATCCTTGTGGAATGCTAGTGTCTTGTAGGAACTCGGGTTTGCGTGCCGCGATTTGCGCAGTGCGGACGAAAGCTGAGTAGCAACCGGTAGGGCAATTTCATTTTGTCTGGCTTTGTGTAAAATAGTTAGTCTACTGGATGTCCTTCTGTTCTGCAAAGTGTCCCACCCTAGGTCAGAAATAAGCACATAAATCATTTGACATTTGCTACAGTACTGAGGACAGCTGCCAGGAGGCCCACATTTCATCTTGACTTTTCTTCTGAAAGAAATTTAAGTCACATTGGTCTTGATGACCTACCCAAATACCATCCAAGCCTTCTGTTATGCTAACCACATATGTGCAGAAACAAACACACACAAACTCACAAATACACACACACTGGCCAAAAACAAATCCTACCTCCATATTTTTTCAAGTTTTGATGAATTATTATTGCCCTTAAAATGATCAAGAGGCTGCAATAATACTCGAGATATTCGAGTATCGTGCATGGTGATGTATAAAAAACGAGCTGACGCTATTTATGCTTGTGTGATCATAACAAGAATCATATTTTGCCCACATGTTTACGTCAAAAATGAAAGCAGAAGGGGGAGGGGCAGCAAACGTGGAGGACTTACTTGTTGCTTCTGAAACCACCGGAGGCTCTCTCGCCGTCTCCCCTTGACTATCTCGGAACACAGGACTGAGTAAAACTCACCACAGTGCTAGCGCCGGAAAAAACGCATTCCAAGGCCTAGCAACGTGGTTTCCTTTTTCTCGGAACAAGAGGAAGTCGCCGCCAGACTGCGTCCGAAACTGCGTTCTGGGAAATAGGTCCCAGACAATTTGTAACCTGGACTACTATTGGTCGACTGCACAGGTGGATTTCTAAGCTGGGTTCTCATTGGTCAAATCTTCGCGTTAGCTGATGTTTTTGTAATGATTGCATATTGTTACATGCACGACTATTGGGTCGTTGTATAGGCGGTTTTATAAGGGCATGTTTTATTGGTTAAATCTTTGATGTTTTGCTGGTGATGATGTCATGTTCTCGGAAAGTCCATAGTTTGTGTGGGTTGAGATTTTGTAGTTTGTGGCGAGTTTTCGGGGAGAAAATGCGGATGAATCATACTCTTTATCATTCTTTTCATTGAAGTCGCCAAGATCAACAAGTTCCCTGCTCCCTTGCTAATTGATAGCCTCCTTCTTGCAACCTTAAATTGCAAATTATGACCTCTTTGGTTCAATTTTACGAACGTTAACGTTAACGTTACAAGGTGCTTGAAACGTTATAAGTTGAATATAAGTCGCCATAATTTATAAATCATTGTTATAATGTGAAATGTGAACACTAAACAAATTTGTGACATGAGGAGAAAAAATGTATCCTCGTCACCCCTTGAAATCAATGGACTGCTCCATTCACCTTTCACCTTTCCATTCACAGGTCGGCTCGGTAGGCTGTAGTTTTGGCGCCAAAATTACAAATTTTAGCTTCTAGCCCCGCTACATCAAGACGCTATCCTACTTTTACAGTATTTGCATTTGTGGTTGCTTGAACTATCAGAATTTACAAATACCGAGCTCTAGCAGGCTCGCAAGTCAACAACGGCGAAAAAAACTCCGCTTCCTACCGCCCCCCTCCCCACGCTACCCTGAAACAAGGAACATACAGTTATATAATTTTTGGATAGAATCAGCAATGTCAGTACTCTGGCTCGTGTTGTATTTGTTTCTGGCATCAGTGGCAATGGTAGCGTCAGTATGTGGTCCCGGAGATGGTCGTATAAAAGGTAGGTTGTCATTTATAAGTTATTTGTTTTTCATAAATTGAGGACAAAATATTGTCCTTGTGAATTATTGACTGATTAAGTTTAATTCGTTCTAGCATTACAAATATTAAACGGTTAATTGTTTTTCTTTACTGTACATTTTTAGTGTCTGCTAGGTACTCACAGTCACAACAAGGAGGTCAATTACTCAAATAAGGGGTATAAGTTACTAGTAACCTCCTTGCTCATGCTCATAAAGGACTAGAAAAGCTAAATTCAAAATTAAGAAAATAGACTAGAAAGGTAACATTTGCAAAGCAAATGCATAATGCTTACCTTTCCGTCTAGTCTAACAAACTACTGCTCTACTCAAACACATCCATCTATAATACATGGTGAGCAGCCACTCTAACTCTGTGCTGAGCACTACACATGTACATAATCATGTAAGCCAACACCACAGTCTGTCTGCTACAACCCCAGTTACCATGGTGACAGATGTCTGGTCCAGGTCATTGACTTTATTTGTTTTGAGAAGAAGAAGAAACAGCAAAAACGATATGTTTTCCTTCTGCGACTTTTCCTTCAGGTTGTAACGTTCCATAAAAATTAAAGCTTGATTATTGTATTTCCTTCTATTTCAGAGCTTAGCAAAAACACACCCAGTTATACCCTCCACACAGACGAATTCGAAGGGAACTTCCAGGTTTTCTGTTACAAAGGGGAGGCAGCAAGTCCCTTTTTACTGTGGAGCAGTGTGACGGTAAGTAACCAGGACTGTAATAAAAAAATAAATTATGTCTTTAGTTGGAGAGAAATTGAGGCTTTTTTATGGATACATATGTACTAACCTACTGTAGAATAGTGGTAGTGAAATAGATACTATATACTATATATTAGTCCACAAATTTTTTCTGCAGGTCAGAGTGAAGTCCCTAGATGGCGCTCCAACCCTTTACGTCGGTCACAACAAGTCTGAGGTGTGCGAGAAGCAGAACCAACAGAGCCTGATTCTCTATTGGCTGATGATCTCTCCTGACAAAGTCTCTCTTCCGCCCTTTGAGAAGTCGTGTATCGGAGTGGAGTATACCTCAACAACGCACATAGGGCTGGACAAGAAAGGTAAAAATTTCTTCCAAGTTCCAACAAATAACTTATTCAAAGGTTACGTATAGTATACAATGCAATCTCTGCAACACAGTACTGTGGTGCTGTAAAGGCATTTTAGCCTGGTTACCAAACCTTTTTTGACTAAAATTTTAGCTCGGAGCCTTACATCCACTCCGCAAATAGGATGTAGGACTTGGGAGCTAAAATAGGTTTGCAATGGCTATATTTTGGGGAGGGAAAAGGAGTTTTTTTGTGGTGTTCTAAGTTCATGGTTGAAGCGTTTTTGTAGTACATGTACAGCACAAATACATCACACATATTATGGTGTTATAAGACTAAGAGGTCATTATGAACCACTACGAAAATAAAATTGGCACAAAGGTTTCTGCATTCTTATTTACAGTAATAGACAATTTTGAGGCTTCTTGCTTGTGTCATAAAGATTAATTATCTATAATTTGAATCCCACTGCAACCATGTTGCAGTACAACATTGGCATGTCTAACTAACAGACATACAGAATATTCTCAAACATCATGTGAACGACATCATTTGGAAATCTCACCGTTTTCCTTTAAAAATGTCCTTTCATTTTTCTGTTTAGTGATCAATGTCTGGTTCCCAGCATGCCTTGTGTTTGGACTGGTCGTCTTCAGTCATGCTGCCACACTCAGCAGGTAAGACTGGTCCACTTCAGTTGTAGGGGGTTTTACGTCATCGTTCATTAGGTACATGTACATGTATTTGCCAAGCGAGATATCTTTAGATATCTTTGTTCCAACACAAGAAAGAAACTCGCTGACTCTCTGGAAGTTAGAAACGTGATGACGTCAGGAGCGCATCAAAAGTGGCAGGAAGACAGTGTGCATCATTCATCTGACAAAGGTTGACGAGATTGACGTAAAATTTATGGTGAGTTTATGGTGTTGAAACAAAGCTTAAACTCTATAACTATTGATTCTACCAACACAACTGAGCTTTCAGTCAAATGAGAGGATCTTCTATGTTCCAGGAATGTGCTGTTTTACTACTCATCAGGCATTACTGTTGGTGTGTTGGCCTCTCTCCTGATTCTGGTCTACATGCTCAGTAAGTTAGTGCCCAAGGTAAGTATACACAATACTACAGTACTGAAAGATTATAATGAAATATTATTTAAGATGAAAAAGGATTTGGTTATTTGGTTCATCGCAAAAGGTTTACATTGGAACCATTTCTAACCAAATGACATTTTGCACAAACACATTGTTCCTTTCTCTGGCAGAAAAGCGGGGCGTTTGTACTTCTAGCGGCAGGATGGTCCACAGCCCTGTACCTAATACAGCACATGTACCTGAACCTACAGTCCCTCCTACAGGAGTATCTACAGTATATCCTGGGGTACCTCACTGTGGCTGGTATCGTCAGCTTTGCTGTCTGTTACAGGTAAAACAGGAGGTCCAAGAATAGCAAAATTCTTTATTCACAGCCACCTGATAGTCAAGATAGTCAAAACTTTGATATTCAATCATCCACTAATCTGATGAAATCTGAAGAAGTCAGAGATTTAAGACTTCCAGGAAGTGTTTTGGTTTTTTATGTTTACCGAAGGAAAATATACTATTTTTGCTACGTTTCCTTTTTCTTCTTCTTCTCCAAACAGTCACCTCTGACTTGACTGAACCAGACTGTCTCTCACCATCAGGCTTTTAGCTAGGATTTTTTTGGTGGGCGTCCATTTTTTTTATTGTATGCTATGCACAGTGAAGACATGCTGAGTGCAAGATTTTAGGGGGGCTTTTTTGAAATTTACAATGCTCTCAAACACTACTTTCTGCATTTTCAGGTGTAAATTTGAGTTTTTTTCCTTCAGTAAACCATCATTTTTGTATTTATAGTAAGGCTAAATGGAGGCATGTGTGCATGGCAAGGGTTGGGAGTGGAAAAAATAGGGCGTCTTTAGGGTGTCCTACAAAAAAGTAGGGCGTCCAATTTCTTATTATTTTCAGTACAGGGCGTCCAAAAGACACCCTGGACACCCCCTAGCTAAAAGCCTGCTCACCATGGCAACTGGTGTTGGGTTACATAATGTTGCAGTTTTATAGTAGGAGGGATTTAGACTCCTGTCACCAAATATGTGAATGTCTTTGAGTAAGAATTAACAGAGCAGGCCATATGCGAAGGCAAACATCATGCATTTGCTTTGCAAATGTTACTTTTCTAGTTTTAATATATTGGAACTGTATGATATAATATACATAATAATAATATACATGAATTGGCATTATGACACTTACTGAATTCTGGCAGGTGGCCTTCTTGGGTAGGTTGCTTAATGCTAGTGCCTTGTTGTTATGACCAGGTGGGCAGCTTGAAGAGATGATTGCTTGGTCAGGTTCGACTGCACAAGTAATACGAATATGTCATTCTATAGGTACGGACCAGTGACCAATGAGAGGAGTTTAGACTTGATCAAGTGGGGGATACAGCTGATAGGTCTGACATTTGTGTACAACGGAACACAGCTCCCTGCAGCTTCACTCACCATCATTCTACTGGCTGTACTCTGGGCAAATATACCAGAAAGACTTGTACAGGGACTGAGGTTCTATTGGTAAGTGGCTGGTGTGAATGTTGTAGTATAAGTAGTTGCATTTTCATGTCAGTTCTAACCTGTTAATGATCAGCTATTTTGAGACCTACAAGAATCTCTCAATTAATGACCACCAAGAAATCAAGTCTGAAATGTAAGACATATCAAGACTCAATAGAGTTGTAACTTCTCAAAGTCTCAAACAAACCTGGCCCCTGCAGTTCCGTAAAAGCTGCAAGGGGGCCCAAACCTATGCTTCTATGAAGGGCAACTTTTGAGGTACGTACAATATATAGAAAGTAACAAATAAATACATATTGCTGTTAAGAAATTAACCATAAAAAATTTTTGTTTGAATTGTAGCTGACTGACAATAATCACATCACAAGTTATCCTGATATTTGATTAAACAGACTTTTTGAAAAATTTTCCATCCCATCAGGAGGACCTGGTTCCCACAGAAGATTCGCCGTCTGACCCAAGAAGAATACGAACAGCAAGCGAAGGAGGAAACACGGCGGGCGCTGGAACAGCTGAGACAGTACTGTAACAGTCCTGACTGTAACACCTGGAAAACTGTCAGCAGACTGGAGAAATGCTCTCCTGTAAGGTACGGATTCAGCCAGTAGCTTCCCCCAACTTTGCTCACAACCAAGCCCAGTGCGGAGTTGATAGTAGCCTGGAAGCTAACCTATTATAGCTCCATTTTGCTCCTCTGTCGTCCATCCAAGCAGATCTATGACATTCCCAACTTTGAATTTTCAAGAGTCTTTATCATCTGGCTGAGACTACTTTTGAGGACGAGTAGAACACCTAGCCAACCAACTCCCAACCAAAGATGCCACGGCTTACCCCAACTATGGTCTGGAGAAGGTCGGGAGATTGGCTAGCTATTTGTGACAGGGGCTTAACACTTTTGCATGTTACATGGTACATTTTAAACCTGTACAAGTGTATCTGTATCTGTTACAGTATAGCCAGTATAACTGCCTTTGGCGTAACACACAAGTTTTGCAGGCACACAGCACGGCGGCAGCTGGTTACATTACACCGACCAAAGTGACCTCTACATAAGGACCAATGTGGCCACTTTTTGGTGGCCAAATAGCTATGCATGGTCTCTTACTTGATTTTTTATTTATATGCTTCATAGGTGGAAAAGGTCAGAAATATTTTCTTGTTTGCTTGTTTTTCAGGTTTGCCAAGTTTGTAGAGGGTGACAGTCACCTCTCGGAGGAGGAAGTCTGTGCCTATGATTCAGAAGTCTCGTTTGAATTTCCAATGGAGGATAGTTTTGAAGAAGATGAATCCTTTGTTAGCAGCAACACATAACCCTAGTTGTTATTCTTACACACCGAACAAAAACAACACATCTAGAGATCTACATGTGTATGCCTGACAGTAAAATTTGAACAGTTACCTATACCTGTGAAGTTATCTTCCTATGCCTTTATGCTTAGGTCTGGACCTAAATGCTTAGGTCCATACCTAAGCATTTGGTGTACCTGTATCTTTATCTGAACAAAATATAACACTAGTGAAGACTATTCTCTACTCCAAAGATACATAGATTGTATCTAAAAGATTACAATTTAGTACTTGAAAATCAGGGAATTCTAAATACCCTTATTATTATTAGTGCCATACTCATTCTATGTTTGCAAATCATTTAATTGGAGCTTTCTTAGACTATCAAAAAAGTCTGTGCTTCATTTAAGGCATTTAGAAAATTTTTATTTTGGTGTTGCGTATTTCATTACCTGAACCACACAAAATGCCCCAAACTATGACTGGCAGCTAGTAGTTAACAAATTTGAATGACAAAATATGAACGGTCTATAAATATTACAAATATGCATTCAACTATGTTTGATTCATTTCATATTTTAATTGTTCTTCTAAGCATAAAAGTTTGAGATAAAGAATAAAGATTAAAGTTAAAAGTGAAAATAGATTTTAGTCATATTCTTTTGTAATGATGATTGCAATAAAGTTACATTGTTACCATATTTTATAGTCCTAATTTTTTAGGGTGGGGACTATTATACAATTCATGTACAACAATTGTATTGTCAACATTCGTTACAGTGTTCCCGCCAAATCACTAGCACACATTGTCTGGTAGTGGCACAGAATAGAAAAGCAAAGAAATGTGCAAATGTTGTCCTCACATTTTTTACCAATCCCGAAGTCGCAAAAAGCATGAATCTGGAGAAAAACGTCAACAACGTGGTTGAAATTCCGCACATCGGGATGGCTAACATACAAACGCCCGGTACGGTTTGAATGGCGCCCAGTCGGAGTCAAGTACCGGTTGTGAGAGGGTTTAAAGTATTTCTTGTTTTAAAGACCCATTAGTGAACCCTTTTGTACTGTTGGTCGGCGCACGGGTTAGCGTTATTTGAGCTGTGTACCGGCACAGGTCAATGACGCCACCGGCGAGCGAGGGGATTTCTACCGTGTTTCCTCCTGAAACGGGCGGACAGTTTTGTGGTGAGTAGTAACTAGTATTCCGTACTTGTTACTTTCTTCCGTAAGGTTATGTCTTTGGCAGCGTGCGTATGTTTGGATGAGTATATGTATGTGGTTTACCATCATAATTTACTACAATTCAATAAGCTATGTTTGGATTGTCATGGAATTTGATATGTGGTACCGGGTCTTAATGAATGAAGTCCTTTATTGTGCATTTTCTATCAAGGAAATGATTATACTTTAATACATATAGCAAGGAGGTTATAACTTCCTTGGACTTTGGACAAAAATTTTTGCCCCCTAGTAGCTAGTATTCTGAACTTTTTTGTTATATTAATTAGCTGACACGGTGTAATGCTTACGTGTTGGGACACGTTGACAACACAGGGGACCCAAAACCTCTGAACTCTGAATGTATTTTCTTTTTTTATATCTGTACGTTTGTGTACAATCTGATAGAACAATTCAGGAGAATAGGCTAGGAGTCTGTATTTTGCTCTGATAGACGTCAGTTAAACTCTACAGTACATGTAGCGTGTACCGCAGCTACCGTCGTTTCAGATTAATTTCTAGTCCCTTGCTGTAGACAAAACCGTTTTCATTTGAAGCCGTGCGCTGTTTACCGAAGGTTTGACCCCTCACTTTATTTCAAGTACTCTCCAATGGCCCGGCGCTTGGTAACACGAGTAAACGCTGCATTAAAAATTAGAGCTGTGAACCCGAAGTTGTGTAAAGAAGCATGATGAGGAAATAATAATCCATGGATCGTGACTAATAGTTTTCTCGGAGTCCAAGTTGACATTTCCTGCTAAGCTCACGACAACTTCAAGGGACTAACCATTTTCCGGAATCCCAACCACATATTGAACCGGCCAGAAGTAGCCACACCCATACATATTGTCAAAGGGGTTACTTTTCAGTGGTTGTGCGTTTTATTTGCAGGTTCGTTGACTTTTTAAAACTTTACGGAAGTACTAGTATATACGCATTGTTTTCTGTGTATCTGTGTATTAGTACATTGTGCAATAACGTAAGAAGCTATGGGTGTATTGTTATGAATTTGGTAAATGGGTAAGTGTTGGAAACGAAGGTCAGGGTCGATTATGGGCACCCTAGTGGCTTTTCGTGGCATTGCAGCAGCAAATGTTTCTGTATCCTTCGTCCTGGACATGCTTTGGTCTTGATTCTTAATCAAATGAAGTTATGCTGTTCCCAATATGACAAATATGCTGTCAAATAGAATGAAAATGGTCTTGGTGACAGCAAAGATATCTATCAGATTTAATGATGATGAATGAAAGTCGCCTCCGGGTTAACGAATACAACAAAGACATAATCTCAGCGTTACATGCTTGACCTCTAACCCCTCCAAACAAATTAAGGGGGCATTTTGTCACTGATATATAAGCGGTACTGTTCTCTCTTAAGTGTGTTGTATATCCCTGACACAGACAGTCAACTTGACTGAATGTAGTATGAAGTATTTCCCCACGCCCATTTTTGTAGGTCAAAGGAGTTCACGTGAAGTCAGTATGGCGGCTGCTTCGACATCCGGGGCCGGTCGTTCCCGGGGTTCTGGGGTGATCCTCGTCCTCAGGGTTCTCTGCGTACTGACTGTGATCGTCTGTTATTTCTGTCAATCGTCAATACAGGTGAGCTAGACTGTTTGGAGCCTTTTTCTAACCCTGCCAGGGTAATGTATTGATAGGGTCATGCACATGTTCGTACATTGTGTCAAAGGGTGTCTGTTCAACTTGGAATGAAGGTTAGCAAATATTCTGTACCTGTGAAGTCGGTATAACCGCCCTTCGGCGTAAATATTTGCTGGAGATACCGTACACATGACACAGTCTGAACAAATTTGTATTTTCACCGACACTATGGATAAAACCACGTTGTTTTCTTGATCACGAAGGCAGGAAGCAAAGGAACGCGTTGAGTGGCGTTGGTAGGATAAGTGAGGGCGTGGCGTTCCAACGAACTCTTTATATACTAAGTACATAGAGCCTTGAAACACGACCATCAGAGAAACCATGTAGGTGGAAACATGTGATACAAACTCTGGAATAACAATTCTACTTCCACGTTCTCGTGAGATTTATTCTAAAGAACACAATGGCTCCTGTCCAGGATGAAGTTTAGATTGCAATGCTTGACCGGTCTTTCAAACAAAACACCAGATTTACTGAACACGCTTCACTACGTTCTGTCAACCCCCAGGCCGGCTCTGCATTCGTGGCCATGCAAGTATGACAGCCCGTAGGCGTTTTGAAATTCTTTTTGCCGAAACATTACACCAAACAATCTGTCAAAATTAACCCTTAACCGTACATATTCAACTCCAAAATGCAGTGCTAACCTTAGTACACAAGGAACGCCAAGAGTTTAAAGACAGTGACTAGAATTTCTTATTGGTTTAAGTAGGAAATTGGTTTATCATCCATTTATCATTTTATTTATTTATCCAGGGTTAGCATGTCACCATGTTTTCAAAGCTCCCTGCACAAAACATACCTTTAATACCAGAAAAAAATTTCCACGAGTTGGCTATCCGAATGACGTCCAGGCGTAAAGAATGTTCTCATATCAGCAATATGTAGTTTTTACGCAAGTCGCATGGATCGCTGTTGCACTGCCCTTCTAATGTTAAGTGTTTTACATACAGCATTACATCGACAGCCTCTGGATCTACCTAAGTCACCATGCCTTGTACCAAACGGTGTACTTTGAGACGTGGTTTGTCGTTTTCTGCTACTCCCTCATCGCCCTGGTGCCAGAGGCCATGGCGAAGGTCTCCTACTTCTCACAGTACCGACTGGAGCGGAGTTTGGTCCTGCCTCGCCCCTCCATTCCTGAACTCATGACCGAAGGAACCCTGTACATGCTACCGTTAGCTGCGCTCGACACAGTCATTGTCAAAAGGTAAACAAGACTGGCAATGAAAACACATTGCCATGGCGACGGTGGTTGCTGTTAGTGTTATTGTTTGCATGGTACTGCCATCATTTCATGATTTTGATGAAGACTTGGTACCTGTTAAATCTAGACAGATACAGTGCACTCCTACCCTGAGTGTATAGTGAATGAGCCCCGGGGTCACAGAAAGTAGGACCATCCGGGGCACAGAGGTCTTCCAAAGGGTTTCCAGGAATGTAGGCATAGATGTGGGTCAGAGAAATGCCTGTGGACATTCCATTCCTGTGGACAAAATGCCTGTACCATTCCTAGAATTCTTGCGAACTGCACACAATACTGTACCATTAGGCTCCTCCCAGAGACGTCGCCAAAAATTATCTGTAAGTGCACGTTGCATCGGTAATGATTGACCATATTATGGGATCGTCCGTAACACAGTCTTTTTACTTTATCATCAATATATATCCCTTTCTAAGAACTTCCTGTTGTTGCAAGGTTCCCAGGAGTACAAGAAGACGTCCTAGAAATGAAACGTCTTGACTGGATCCAGAGAACGAGAGCACTACCCAAGAGCGCCCCCACGCTGGGACAGATGGTATGGCAGGTAGCGGCCGCACTCATCATCTATGACGCAATGTTCTACGTCATACATTACAGTGTACACAGGTGGGCACGTGACATCAACTCCCTCTCTCTGTCATACATTTCTCGAACGATTAACCCCTAAATTATAAAACTAGTGCGATGTGAAAATTGATTTTGGCGTTCTATTACATTAGCATCATTTTAGCATTATTAGCAGAGTAAACATAAATATTGGGAAATATTTCCTCTTCTCCAAACACATAAGGTAAGACGTCTGTCAGCATGGTAACTAGTATTGGGTTACATCGTGTTGCAATTTTATAGCAGAAGGACTGAGACTCATGTCACCCATATACTAATATATGAATCTGTTTGAATAGGAATTAAAAGATCATACCATTTGCGAAGGTAGACATTAGGCTTTTGCTTTGCAAATGTTGCCTTTCTAGTTGTTTTTTTTTTTTGCAATGTACGGCATGCATTTGCTCATTTAGCAGGTGCTTGTACGATTTACAGTTTCGTCGAAAACGTATTTTTAACGAACAAAAATATATAATCAAAATAATCAGGCCTAATGCTCTTAAAACAGGAACGCTTTTCTGTACAAGACTATCCACGCGCACCACCACGACCACCCCGGAGGCCTGCACGGCCGCGTCACCAACCGTCTGACCGTGGCAGAACGTCTGGCCCTGGTCCTGTCTGCCAACTTCTCCCTCAGACTGGTGTCCGCACATCCACTCAGCAGGACCGTCTTCATCATAGTCTTCATAGGGCTGCTGGTGGAAAACCACGCAGGGTAAAGCTCTGGTTATCTATCCCTAATCTCCAAGCAGATCTTTCGGTGGCAAGACAGTATCCATTGCCCAGAGGAGTGTCCTTTAGCCACCTTCGGTTGGCTAATGGATACAGGATGGTCAATGGATACAGGACGGCCAATGGATACAGGATGGCCAATGGATACTGTCTTTTGCCACCCAACCGAAAGATCTGCTTGGAGATTAATTTATCCCATTTATTTAGTACTGAAAAGTATATTGTCGTTAAAAAAACGTGCTAACTACATTTACATGGGATAGCTATAGGTAGAAAATTCGATCCCATGATACCAGCAAGAGTTACAACACTCTAAACAGTCTATATGGTGAATTAATGGGATAGCACCTTTGCTATCCCATTAATTTACCAGAGAGAGATTTACAATTTCTCTATATGGTGAATCAATGAGATAGCAGGGGTACTATCCCATTAATTTACTAGACTGAGAGATTCAGAATTTCTCTATATGGTGAATTAATGGGATAGCACCCACCTCTGCTATCCCATTAATTTGAACAAAACGATTACTCATACAAGTGTATGACGTAACTTACTCCGCTATTACACCATGGCTGTTGACAAAATGTCTTATGAAGACTTGTGCATGAAAAGTTCTAACACGAAAAGTGACATAAATAGATTGTAACGCGTTCACAGATTTGACCTGCCTTGGAGCTATGACAAGATCATTCCATTTGGTGTCATGGGAGGGGCAGCACGACACCACGCTCATCACGTGTACGGAGCTCGTCAGTACCAACCCTTCTTTACCTACATCGACAACTACATGGAACAGTCCAAACAACAGCCCAGAGTAACACATAACAACTTATGATGGCAGTGTTGTTAACAGGTTATCCCATTAAAACGTTAAGGGTGTTTTTTAATCATTTTGGAGTGTTCCTTTACTCCAAATTTGTGGGCTTCTGAGGCTTCTTTCATATCCTTGACACACACATTGACAACACGACATTAGCTAGATTATTCTTATGCCATTTCTAACAAAGAGAAGAAGAGGTACGAAATAGCAGTAGAAATGTAAGAGTGAAAAACAAAACAGTCAAGAAAATGCAGTCTTCGGAAATAATTATTTTTATAGTTTAATAGAACTGCTATAATTTGGGATCTAACTGTTGGCAACCACTCCAGAGAGTATGGCGAGTCTACTGGAGCATTAGATCCATTTTGGGAGAGACTAATATTCTGATGGTTGACAGCAACGTCGTAGGGGTGTCCTGAATGTATGACAGGGCTTTAGCTGTGCAACACAGTGTTTTACCTGTGTGTCAATATTATGTTGGATACGACTTAAGTTGGCGAGTCATCATGACATGAATACAGTGCCGTGTTCTTTACATATAGTCAGAGCTACGTACATGTATACGAAGCGTATCTGTGACAAAATTCCATCGTTGACCAAAGTTGGAAAGTCTTTGGCCAGGAAAAGCCACGTGTACGCTCTACTTTGCAAGAAAATATCAGAGGATTGATTTTAACGCTTAAATGGGACCAGGGGCTGTGTCTATTATCATTCGTATACTTGACATACACTGTGCCATTAAATGTTTGCTATGTTTCCAAGTGCCAGGCATCTTGGTAAGAGACTTCTTAGTGGAACAGTAACGTCTTATACTCTGAACGTAAGGAACCACACCCTTAAGTAAAGACATGTACGAAGGATGACCAATAGCCCCCTGTACAGATCCTATTAGTAGTTTCACAAGCAAACATCACGCGCCAAACAGTCCAAAGTTCGAGCTTCTGTGGAAGCGACACCTGGTCACAACTTAGCTTATCAGGAACAAGTGGTCTACAAGACCCGGTTCAAAATGGTCGACTTCGACGGCGCTCTTGAGTATCTCGGTGCGTTTGGAAAGTATCAAAAACTCATCTACTGTCTAACATGCGTTCTGACGCTGCCGGTGTCGTTTCACATGCTTGCTATGACGTTTTTGGACGCCAAGGTGGCGTTCCATTGTAACGTCCCTGAGATACGTCACGCCGAGCCTGGGACAGAGAACTACAGCTGTGCGCTGAACTATTCCATACCATGGGAACAAGACAGAGAGACCAAAGAATGGAAAGTATCGGGCTGCAGCAGGTAGGTACATTTCTCCACGATACAAATTACAACTGTGATACCCTGACATACTCATATGTAACGGCCTGTAAGTTTTTAAGCCTAACGTAAACATATTACATGTGCAACCTTTGAATAACGTCCCATCCTAAGGACAAAAGTAGCAGGATGATCCGGTACTGTATTCAGAACCGTGTCTATCTAGTTCTACTAGGTAATCCAGACTGGGTTACGGTTAGGATCGGGCACGGTTCTGAATTACGAGAACGCTCTGGATTTTAGAAACGCAGATTTGCCCCAAGCACGGTTCTGGATACGCGTGGACTATCCAAAACCGTGCTTAAGCATGGTTCTGGATAAAGCACGGTTCTGGATGCAACATCCGGGTTCAAGATAGTGTTGCATCATATGTCGCCCGTTTGTTGTTCAGAAGCGGGATCAACTCCTCACCAACTTTTCTGTCACTGTTCTAATCAACTTGCGTTCAAAATTTTCAAAGGAAAGAAAATTAAACCACGAGTCTTTACGACAAGTCGAGAAGCATACAAACAAATTAAAGATATCTGTAATGTACATTTTACAACCAATCATAAAAGTATAATATATCCGTAATATGTAATTGAATAATGTTTTTCATAATCGCTAACCCCTCTCCATGACCTCCCCTCTGTACCTCTCCATGTTCTTGATAAGATAGTCAAACTTTTGGCCCCCCGCTTTGTAAATATGGAGACGCCTGCAAATATTTGTTACACGCCCATTGAACTTTCGACCTAATAAACCCAAAATGTACCCCAAATGTTAGGCTGTCTCTTTTCTTCCATTTCATGTTTGGCTAAAATTCAGGGAAGGGGATTTGTTGTCGACGACGTTTCAATTTGGCTTTCCTTTTTAGCTATGTCATGATTGCATCAGAACGATGATTCCGCTTGTTTAAGGACAACACAGGGGCACGTTGGCATGTAATCATTAATGATCATTAATATATCTTTAAGTTGCTTAACGTCGACGTCCTACTCGTACGCATCAACATATATCAAACTTATGTCGTCTAGATTGGCGGGAAACTTGCCACGCAAGGAACAGTGGCATGTAAGGCGTTAGAGTAATACAAGCTTTGCCACTTTACATTACAAGTAGCCCAGAACACGTAATGATCAAGTTATGTAACATGGCCGGAAAACATCGCCACTAGTACTGCGACCTTAAGTTGCGCCCCATGTAGTGTGATTAATCATTGATTAAATATTTCAATGTGCACGTCACTCACTTTGTACTGTTTACTGAGCAAGCCGGCCATGACAAGTTGTAGTACATGTCTATATTTTCAACTCCCGTTATGCTTTGATAAGCTGCAAGAAGTGTAAATATAGAAGCAATGCTAATAGCTTTGATAGAAGGTTTAGTTAAAATGACTTTAAACGAGTTAACACAGCAAATGGTCTGTAGTAGTGTCATATTTTAACTTTCACCTTAGTTTTTGAATTTTATATCTGCTTGCGTTATTGTATGTTTATTATCGTAGTTGAGAGCTGTCCTGCTTAATAGTAATTTCAAAAACGTATGTATCAGCTTGGACGTAAATTTGGGCTATCTATCACAACGATGGACTATGACGATGCTTAATCAATCATGTTATTCTCTGTGGCAGATATGCCGTTACAAACGACAGCCTGGCAACGGTTGACTGTCCGTTTGATGCCGTGAATGCAACAGTCCTCGGCTACTTCGATGGTACGAACAGATCATCTTGTAACCATGGTTACTGGTACGACACGAGCCAGTATCACAGCAGCATCTTCACAGAGGTACGTCACGATATAGCCCAATGTGGGGCAAATGAATCTGTGCAATTTTCGCCATCCTGCATTTTACCTTTGCCAAGAAAGTTATATCAGCTATGCAAATCAGGTGGTAATTTCAACAATTGATTTTATAAATAAGGTGGCAAGGTGGTATTGTAGTAATTAGGGTTGAATCGGCTCAGAATCCGGAAGTCGTTTTAGAATTATCTTCTTGAAATAATTAACAAGCTTCCCATTTTTATAAGCTCCGCCCCCATGGAACCTGCTTTATCTGCCGAGGTTGCTTTGACCCAAACTGGCGCGAACCGGTTTAACGTTCCGCCCACTCTAATACTTGTTTGGTCGTTGACAGCAAATAGTTTTTAGTGTCAAGCTAGAGACGTGAAATACAGCGCTGGGTTGCGCGAGGTAGATTTTGTGTAGTCTTTATTTTAATTATTTCATCTGGTAACATGCGAAACTTCACATAACTAACAAAGATATGCAACCTTGCTTTTACGCCCTCTTACAAGATCATGGCTGTTATAGTAGGCGACAATGAGATGATTGTCATGTATTGTGAGTCCCAGTAAGCCTGCGCCATTTGCGCTAGCTGAGACGTTTGACCTGAGCTGGCCCCTTCCCCCTTTGTCTGCCACCTTGAGAAGCTAAGGTGCAAACGCAAACAATTTAAACGTCTGTCCGGTACCGGTGTTTGAAGTTATGTCACCCGGGAGAGTCTGTTTGAAGATCGATTACAAAGTTATATAGTTACAGTGCCATGTGCCAATTAGTTTTCTGGCACGAACTTAAAAAGGTTTATATCATAAGCAAACACAACCGTGACACCATAATCCTTTGCCGATTACGTGTATGTTTACAAGTTGTTTGTTTTGCTTTCCAGTTTGACCTGGTGTGTGACAGCAGTGAGTTGAACCAGTTCGCCCAGTCCATGTACATGGTGGGGGTGCTGATTGGAGCTGTTGGCTTCGGGCAGCTTTCGGACATGTACGTCACACCATGCTAAATTTTACTTACCCAAAATCTTATACATTTTAAGACTTGTAAGTCTCAAATCTCAAATCTGGTATTGAGTTACACGATCTTAAAGTACACAGCACAGTAAAGCTTTCCAACCAAGAAATACGTCTTAGGCCATGTTGATTTGATTATATGGATGACATCCTCCGGGAGCCCCAAAACTGATGCGCGCGTGCGAATAAAAAAAAAGTTGTGCAAAAAAAAAAGTTCTTTTCATTATGAAATCTACGTGGTCATGAGGGTTGAGCAAATGGCACAGAATATGGTTTGGCGAATAATCTAGTCTTCAAGTTCATTTCTTTACAATTTCGTCTTTTTTCGTTTGATTTTGGCATTCTACGACATTGGTATAGTTTTTATTAATTTTTTTGTAACTTATGGTATATTTTTGCTCATTTTGCAACTGTTTTGTACGATTTACAGTATGGTTGAAAACTTTCTTTTTTTTGGGAAACGGCCGAAAATTCATGCGCGCGCGGATGTCATCCATATAATGAAATCAACATGGCCTTATTGAGAATTCAGCAACTATACTTCTACAATATAAATGTAGAAGTACTTCTACACATATTGTTTTTAGTTTTATCCTGTAACTCTTCCGTCTTTCCCGACCATCTTACCCACTACAACCAGTTTGTTGCCACTAAGAGCTACATTAATATTGCAGGGAAGACAATGATCTTAGAGATGTAATCTTCAGTAAGTTCTCATCATAGTTATAACCATTAGTGATTAGTCCATTGATGCAGAATAATGCTCATATCTAAGTTCTGTGAAGACCTTTTGACATTTTTCTTCCATCCTATTTGCACACTGACTTGTAGGATTGGCAGAAAGAAGACCCTCTTCATCGGACTGTTCCTCCAGTTGGGATTCGGTGTTGCTGTGGCGTTTTCCCCGAATTATACATTCTTCGTCGTGTTCCGAGCTCTTGTCGGCGCCACTACGTCAGCTGTGTTCCTGCCAGGTTTTGTCATAGGTATGAAAGTCGCTCTGTCTAAACATTCCTTGGACAATGATTTGAGATTGATTTCGTATCTCTTATCATATCCTCAGACTGCCAAGATCAATTTTATTATTAAATACAGCTGCATGTCCTATCCATAACAATAAATGCCCATAGTTCCTCTTCGGTATTGCCAGTATGACTTTGCACATAGTCTTTGTGTCATTTGCAATTGTCTTTTACATACACCTAATGAAAGTCATTATCATAGTCTGCATAATGTATTGAGAAAAGTGTATACGAGTTTAAGAGCTAGCAATGCAATAGATTCTATGGCGCGTACATAAAATTTTCTTTTATTACATGTTTGCAATAGTGGTCATCATTACTCTCACAATTAACACAATTTAAAACAATTCCATCTTTATAATCCAGGAACAGAACTGGTGGCTCCCAGCATGAGAACATGGGCTGGAACTATCATCGAGATCTTCTTCGCCATTGGCTACATGCTGCTGGCACTCATAGCGTACTTCATCAGGGACTGGAGGACTTTACAACTTGTCATCAGTGTGCCAAACGCAGTCTTCCTCTTCGCCTATCCGTGAGTGGAAATCAATGCGAACATCATAGATAATTATAGAGCTAAATTTGTATTGATAGCCATGAATTAGGATATTTTAGCTCCAGCTTTTCCGCGTCAATATCGTGTTGAATATAGTTAAAAGTTGCGTATTTTGGTATCTAACGAATGCATCGTTCACGTTATTCCTTCGTTTACAGCTTGATCATCGAGTCTCCAAGATGGCTGCTGTCCAAAGGTCGTGACGAGGAAGTGGCCGCCATTATGCGGAGGGCAGCCAAGGTCAATGGGGTCACATTGCCAGATGAGGTCTTCACAACAAAGAAAGTTGAGGACAAGCAGGTATATATAAAGTTATATCTATATATCTACATATGTCTATTTCTATCTATATGTATCTTTTTCATAATCTGTATATAACTTTACTTCCATAATTTTCTTTGTACGTACATGTACTTCTGAAAACTAATTCATTTTTTTATGCAGCCTAAAGATGAGAAAACGCACACCATCATTGACCTGGTGCGGACACCCAACATGGCCAAAAAATCTGTACTGATTTTTTTCAACTGGTAAGGACTGAATCGCATCGATTTGAACATTTAACCGTTACAAGTGTGTGACTGACCTAGGGATTTTGCTCATAAGGCATCGTGTAATTTGGCATACGTCGTTGGTAAACAAGATGATAACAATGCAATTTAGGTGATTTCCTGCTGAACATGTGCTTTTATGAATAGTCATTGAGTACTCAGACTTTTCTCTAAACTAGAGTAGAGTAAGCATACTAAATACAAGGTTATAAAATGACAGTTGTCTCTCTTAGGTTGGTGATCACATTAGTGTATTACGGTCTGTCCCTCAACACCTCCAACCTGGGAGGAGACGACTACCTCAACTTCTTCATTGGCGGTGTGGTGGAAATACCAGCGTACATCTCGTCTATCTACATTGCTGACTGGTTTGGAAGGTAGAAATATTTCAGAAATAAAAATAAACAAGAGCAATGAGCAAATCTTTTCTTTAACTTCTAATGGGTCAATTCTGAAGGAGTACATGACTATGACCAGCTCAACTGGTTGTAATTTTTTCTTGCAGACCAAAGACACATGCCGGTTACATGATCATCGGAGCTGTGGGCTGTATAATATGTCCATTCCTCACGGCGCCCTACCTACCGGAACGTAAGTAATGTACTAATGGCTTGGTGTAAGGATACTCATTTGGGTATACTGGCTTTAATGGCTTAGTTGGACGAAGAGCCGTAGCAAGAAAGGATACATGCCATAATAACTGAATTGCAAGAATTGTAGCAAAATGTAGGTACCTTTCGTTGTAAGAAGAGTGGGCTGACTTGTATGGTGAGATGATTTCCATTATCCAGGTCTAAACGATAGCATTTAACACTGTTTTACAATATGTTGTTTCAGACCTGAATCCACTGTCCATCACCCTGGCCATGATTGGTAAGTTCGGCGTCACTGCCGGCTTCAACATCATCTACCTGTGGACAGCGGAGCTGTACCCAACTATGGTCAGGTATGGTCACCGATAGAAGGCTGATGAACACTGGTTCGCGGCTTTTCTTTATACAGTACATTGTGAAAAGATACAATCAGATATCATTGTTTGCTGGAACAAAGGATATTAGTTATTGCTTAACCAAAATCACATCAACATCAATCCAGAATCTATGTATTGATCACAATGTCTTATAGCTATAAAGCATACATAACTGACAGTGATAGCTTTAATTATATAACCATGGCCAAGTCAATAAGAAATGTTCTTTCAAAAGCAAATGATTTGTAAAACATCAGCTGTTCTTTGAAGGAAGCAGCACTCACAACATTTTTCACAATTTTCACAGGAATGTTGGCGTGGGAGCATCGTCCATGTTTGCCCGTCTCGGTGGGATCATCTCCCCGTATGTGGAGCTGTCCAAGAGCGTGTGGGGTCCTCTGCCCTATATCATCTTCGGAGCGCTGTCCTTTCTGGCCGCCCTGGCAGCGCTGCTTCTACCGGAGACGCTCGGTGCAGAGCTTCCGGTCACCCTGGAGGATGGGGAAAACTTCGGAAAGTGAGTACATCTAATTGATACAGACAAGGTGTCGTTTGAATAAAAATGTCTTTTGTTTCATTTTATTGGAGTGGGGGAGCAAGAAACGTTAGAATTTGAATTTAGAGCACAATTTGCTGTATCATTGTTACCTTACTAATAGGCTTTTTATATAAAATATGTCTTGATAACGCTGTGCATATCTCATATTTATCCAGGAAAAAGCCGAAACGAGCCAAGAGCTACGAGGCAAACGGAAGCAAAGAGAATCAGGCATACTCTCATGATACACTTGGACGTGCAGAAAACGGTTCTGTCTCTAAGAACATGGAGGTGACTTCACTGTGACTGGAGGGTCGCCACTAAAAAACAACGTTTTTCTCTTCCTCCATGTACTGGCCATATAAAAAGTCTAAGTCTAAGAAATATTGATCCTAGGTCTCATAAGATTCATGTGACCCTGACACACTTTCAGCATTGTAACTTTTATTATTGAAATAACGTTAAACATCAGCCATTGCATTAAGACACTTGTATTCTCGAGCGCTCTCCTTGTACATGCCGATAACATGCATGTAAATTGCATGGAACTATCAGCTTTTATCACCTTCCTTATCACGTACTGACACGGTAAATAAATTACTGAGGTAGCTGTACCAGTAGCTGTGTCATATGCAAATAATGATATTACCTTCGTCAAGGAAATTATCTACATAAATGTATATATTTTGAATCTTGAAAAATCAAATGTATGCAAACCACTAAGAGTCGACCTTTGCACTTAAAAGTTTATTGACAATCATATATGTACCACATCGTGCAAGTACATCACTATCATAATGACAAATTCAACACTTATTAAGGTTGAAATATTTGCAAGGGAAATACTTAATCAAAAGGGTTACAGACAAGGTGCCAACTTCAGTGTAAAATGTCGATTTTTAGAAAAGTCCATGATTAGATTGGTTATCCAACATAATATTATGTACTTATACTATAAAGTGTCATGTCGCTGTTTGATTGCAGCATTTATTTTTTCTCAATTCAGAAGCTTCACAGTGTCGCGTAAAGCTTCGTCAGAGGCTTATAGAAGCCATTACCTAAGCAAAGCCAAGGCTTGGGTATCAATACACATGGTCAGGTATCTATAGTAAACTGTAAATATTTTATGGGTCCGTCGGCAGATTATCATGCAATCAGTACAAAGTACGAGTACACGTGCAAGTGCACGTTGTAAAGGTCAGCGTGTCAGAAACTTAACACGGCTTCTCTACCGCCACTCCAAAATGGTCGACTTTGACGGCGCTCTTGTGTATCTGGGGGCTTTTGGAAAGTACCAAAAACTCATCTACTGCCTAACATGCGTTCTGACGTTGCCGGTATCTATGCACATGCTTGCGATGGCGTTTTTGGACGCCAGGGTGGCGTTCCATTGTAACGTCCCTGAGATACGTCACGCCGAGCCTGGGACAGAGAACTACAGCTGTGCGCTGAACTATTCCATACCATGGGAACAGGACAAAGAAACCAGAGAATGGCAAGTTTCCGGCTGTCAGAGGTACGTGTTGTTAGCAAGTGAATGGATTCAGATAAAGTCAGGGATTTAAGCTGTGTGTAACTGCAACTTGAAGAGAGACGAATGTACATTTCTTTTAGTTAGTTAGGTAGCTAGTGAACCAATGAATGAGGTACATATACATTTATTTATATACATTCTTTTTGAACTGATGACTGGTTTGGCGGCCCTGCATGTATTCTGCCAAATTGTGATCATAACAATGTCGATACATTTGTTCTCTTGCACTTCTCATAGGTATATCGTTGGAAATTCAAGCCTGGTGACAGTGGAATGCCCCTTTGATGCCATCAACGAAACGGCTCTCGGCTACTTCGATAGCGTGAACACGTCATCATGTAACCATGGTTACTGGTACGACACGAGCCAGTATCACAGCAGCATTTTCACTGAGGTATGCGAGCAAGTAGCTGCAACTGCAACTGCAACCAAAATAACTTAAAACCTAACTAAAAACAAGATATGGTATCATTTCAAAAACATATGCATGGAAACATCTGAATTCTTCATTGTTCAAGGGTATTTATTTTCCAACAGTACCTGTATGGCTAATAATGTTAGGAATATATTGATGATGTTTTGTTTGTTAACTAGAAGCCAGGGGAGGATTCATTCATTACGATGCACATGGATTTTGATCATTTGAAAAACAAATCTTGGGGAGATTGTTATTTTGATCTTGATCATTTTTGGGGATTAAGAAAAATAATTGATAACAATCACAATTAGAATTATGATAAGAAAACACTACAGGTGAGGCCAGATACCTTGTGTTTCTGTGGGACCCCCTACAAACTAGTAGTATAATTACTGTTAATGATACCATATATACATATACATAGCAAAAATACAATAGTATATACGAAAAGAGCTAACTATATGTATTGCAAAATTGCTGAAAACAATTACCATGCTACTTTTCATTCACACAACTTTCTAACGATAGACGTTCCTTTTTAATTATTTCTATCCAGTTTGACCTGGTTTGTGACAGCAGTGAGTTGAACCAGTTCGCCCAGTCCATGTTTATGGTAGGGGTGCTGATCGGAGCTGTTGGCTCAGGACAACTCTCAGATATGTACGTTATGTTTTCTAGAATACATATATACATATACTTATGCTGATGCAAGTACCGCATTTTACCCCAGCATTGAGTATTTCATTGGCAGCTTGATTGCAGTATGTTACCTACTGGTGTAGCTATGATTGCAAGGTTTTACTAAACATTGGTCCATATCACATCGATGCCAAGTTAATATCAATTTCAACACAATTTCTTTCATTCTGTGACAGGCACAATTTCTAATTAAAAAGTAAGCTAAATACAATCTAGATAAAACATTGTTTTTTTTTTATCAAATGTACAACTTGTATAATATCAATTCATCTTTTTATATCAATGTTGGTATCGTCTTAGGATAGGAAGGAAGAAAACCGTATTCCTGGGCATCTTGATCCAGCTCGTTTTCGGAGTAGCTGTTGCGTTCTCTCCCAACTATACGCTGTTCGTCGTCTTCCGAGCAATCGTCGGCGCCTCCACTTCTGCTGTGCTCCTGTCGTCTTTTGTGATAGGTAAATTATTGAACAAATTTCTATAAAACTTGTGAGGTGTTTCAGTGGAAATTATTTACTTCGAGAGTGACAGTATATTCACTATCTCCTGTATTGAATATTAGAGGTTCAGCCTAAGACGCTCATGATCAAGATGCGATAGAAATTTGTTTCATTCTTTGGCACACACACAGACACACGTAAAGAATACCTCAATTTGTCCTGGAGGTAATAACATTACCTACTGCACATATCCAGGAACAGAACTGGTGGCTCCCAGCATGAGAACATGGACAGGAACTCTCATTGAGATCTTTTTTGCCATTGGGTTTATGCTGCTGGCACTCATAGCGTACTTCATCAGGGACTGGAGGACTTTACAACTTGTCATCAGTGTACCAAACGCAGTCTTCCTCTTCGCCTATCCGTGAGTGGAATGAATTCTATTCTAAGACTATTGTAAAGTTTCAAGTATCTTATTTACAAGCAAGGTTTTGAAACAATTTATTCTTTAATTTGATCTCTTTCTTCAACTTAGATGGTTCCTACCTCTCCTGACTTATGTACATGTAAAATGCACAATATTCTATTCTGTGTCAGTAATGTCAAGAACAATGAATTACCGGTACACACGCTGCATTATTTTGTAGATTGATCATTGAGTCTCCAAGATGGCTGCTGTCCAAAGGTCGTGACGAGGAAGTGGCCGCCATTATACAAAAGGCAGCCAAGGTCAATGGGGTCACACTGCCTGATGAGGTTTTCACAACCAAGGACACCGATATTCAGAAGGTAAAGATATGAAATTATTGTGCAATAGTAGCTATATTTTCCTTTTATTAAATAACAAAATAGACAACATACAAGCGAAATAAAAGGCAATGGTAGTGTTGCATGCAGTTCACCCAAATCATACTGTTTTTGGAAATACTCTGACCAACACAGAAGATTTGAATATTAACCTAATTTGATGCAAAACACTCTTGATATAACATATAACGTTACATGTACTTGATCCAGTCACGGGTGTGTAAAAGACATTATGGATCATTGCTCTGCAACGATAATGAGAAATGTTTCAGTCGTTTTCTTTCTATCCTATTCTTGTCATTAGCCGAAGGGTGACAGAACATATACCGTGATCGACCTTGTGCGTACACCCAACATGGCGAAAAAGTCTCTGCTAATTTCTTTTAATTGGTGAGTCAAAATGACTTGATTTTGAGTCGTTTGACGTAAGCTGAACATTTCATGACGAAAGAGCCTTTATTTTTGATGTAACATGCCAGCAATGAATTAGATTAGATGGCCTGCATAGTCTTGATTGCAATGTAAAGTAGTATATACTAAATTTCGTACCCTAAAATTTATTCTCTGGAGGATCGTCCCTCTCCTTGTGCACCTTTGCACATCTGCATGTTTTATCATAATTGTAAAGTACATCCTTGCCTTGTCTTCCTTGCCTTGTTACAAAGCAAACATATATTTATTTGTATTGTACATGTGCATGACAGATTGACAGTTGAAGTGTTCAGTATACATTAGGGCAGACGCTTGAAAATATTTTAATTGTAGATTACTGGTTGCAATAGTAAACGCCAGCTGTATGTTAACGTATCTCGTGATTTTCAGGTTGGTGATTTCATTAGTGTACTACGGCCTGTCCCTCAACACCTCCAACCTTGGAGGAGACGACTACCTCAACTTCTTCATCAGCGGTGCGGTGGAAATACCAGCGTACATCTCGTCTGTCTATATAGTAGATACGTTTGGAAGGTAAGGAAAGATCATGTGTATTGGATCTTGGAACGAATGTCAAAGAAAAATGATTGGGGTCATAGAGCTGGTGCTTTTAGATACAGTCTATATCATAAGTCAACAAACATGAGAATTGTGAATATTTGGCTTCTTGGACAGCTTAATTCTATGCCTTGATTTTCTCTTATATGGTCATCATGGTTCTGGTATGGCGGAATGTCGATTAACGTATTGTTACAGACCAAAGACACATGCCGGTTACATGATCATCGGGGCTGTGGGCTGTATAATATGTCCATTCCTCACAGCGCCATACCTACCCGAACGTAAGTACAACCTCATTTAATGTCTAGATTCCAATTAAAATATGATAGAACACATTGATTGCATATTGATATGCCAGGGCTTTACTTTTATATATCCCTGAAGCAGTAATCCTCCTCATGTTGTTTCAGACCTGAACCCATTGTCCATTACCCTGGCCATGATTGGTAAGTTCGGCGTCACTGCTTGCTTCAACACTATCTTCATATGGACGGCGGAGCTGTATCCAACTATGGTCAGGTACATGCTGCAATAATATACATGTATTTGTCATACCACACATATGTAAGCAGCTAGCTTAGCTCCAATTATTGATCTTAATCGTTTACACTGTTTTAAGCTAGTTTAGGTTTTCAACTGTTGTTTTTGGCATGTTTTATTCCACAGGAATGTTGGCGTGGGAGCTTCGACCATGTTTGCCCGTGTAGGTGGGATCATCTCACCGTATATGGAATTTTCCAAGAGCGTGTGGGGTCCTCTGCCCTATATCATCTTCGGAGCGCTGTCCTTTCTGGCCGCCCTGGCAGCGCTGCTTCTACCGGAGACGCTCGGAGCAGAGCTTCCGGTCACCCTGGAGGATGGGGAAAACTTCGGAAAGTGAGTACATCAACAACAACGAAACTTTGTTATTTAAGGAACATCTTCAGAAAACACAATTTTCTGTATCATTGCCGGCGAACTAGAGCTTTTATAAGGTTTTGATAACGTTGTATATATCTACTATTCTAGGAGAAATCCAAAACGATCCGAGAGCTACGAAGTAAACGGCGAAGTGAATCAGGCGTACTCCCATGATTCACCTGGAAGTGCAGAAAATGGTTCTGTCTCAGAGAACATGGAGGTGACTTCCCTGTGAACAGAGGGTCGTCAGTCAGAGACAACGTTGTTCTCTTTCTCCATGTACTGGCCATTTAACAGAACATTAGGCCTCGTAAGATTTGTTGTTACCCTTGCAGCACTTAGGTTTGAACGTTGTAACTTTTATGATTAAAATAACGTAACATAACCCTCGTGTTAAAGCGCGTTTGTCAATAAAATGTAACTTTCGCTAAATCTGTTTTCTGTAAAAAGTCATGGAATTATCAGCTTTTGTTACCCTCCTTATCATGTACTGACACTGTAAATGAATTACTGATGTAGCCGCAAATGTATATTTCAAATGTTGAAAAATCAAATGTATGCAAACCCCTGAGAGTCGACTATTATATTTAAAAGTTTATTGATAATCATATATTTACACCACATCGAGCGAGTACATACCTGTGGTAAATTCAACATCTATTTAAAGTTGGGATATTTGCAAGAGAAATGCTTGCTTAAAATAGATGACCAGTACAAGTTTTATCCTTAGTCAAAAGTATTAGCGACAAGGAGTTAAATGTAAAATGTCGATGTCCATGATTAGATTTATTCTTTTAGACATAATGCAGTATACTTACACTATAAAGTGTCATGTCACTTTCTTATGTAAACATTGATTCTTCCTTAATTCAGAAGCTTCATTGTGTCACGTGACGCAATTGGCAGAGGCTTTTACAGAAGCCCTTACCTAGTACTGCAAGCACAATACAAGTGATTAATGGTTAATCATCTATAGAAAACTGTGCTTATGAAATCGGTTTCGTCGTCAGCTGATTATCATGCGATCATTTCAAAGTACAAAATGTTCATGCTCTAAAGATAAGCGTGTCTGGAACTGTACACGGCTTCTCTACAGCCACTTTTCTACAAGTCTTCCAAAATGGTTGACTTTGACGGCGCTCTTGAGTATCTGGGGGCTTTTGGAAAGTACCAAAAACTCATCTACTGTCTAACATGTGTTCTGACGTTACCGGTATCAATGCATATGCTTGCTATGACGTTCTTGGACGCCAGGGTGGCGTTCCATTGTAACGTCCCTGAGATACGTCACGCCGAGCCTGGGACAGAGAACTACAGCTGTGCGCTGAACTACTCCATACCATGGGAACAAGACAGAGAACCAAAAAAATGGAAACTATCTGGCTGTCAGAGGTACGTATTGTTAGCAATATACCCTTTTATTAATCAGAAAAAAAGAGCTTACAATAGAGGGTCCGTCGTCAGATTATTACATAGTCTGGTCCGGCCCCGAAACCGGGTCCACCATTTAATCAATTAAATCAATGTCATGGATCTAAGTTTTGTGTAACTGCAGCCTCAAGGTTGATGAATGTACATTTCCTTTGGTTATTTAGTGAACCATTGAATGAGTTACATATACATTTATTTATAAACATTTTTTACTAATTACTGGTTTGGCCCTATATATACCCTATCAAATTGCTATCATGATAATATTCATGCATCTGTTCTCGTACATTTTTCATAGGTATAGCGTTGATAATTCCAGCCTGTCGACAGTTAAATGCCCTTTTGATGCCATCAACGAAACAGCGCTCGGCTACTTTAATGGCACGAACACGTCATCATGTAACCATGGTTACTGGTACGACACGAGCCAGTATAACAGCAGCATCTTCACTGAGGTATGAGAGTAAATATTTGCAACTGAATTAACAACTTGATGGAACAAGCTATGGTATCATTTCAGAACCATCTCTGAATCCTTCATTGTTGGTGTATTTATGTCAACAGTACCTGTATGGCAAATGACACTAGGGATATATTGATGATGGTTTGTTTGTTACCTAGAAGCCAGAATGGGCCGTTCATTATTATGCAAATGAATTTTGAAAATTTAAAAGAAATGTGTATCTTGGGGAAATCCTCATTTTTATCTTGATCACTTTTTGAGGAATAAATAAAATATTTGATAAGAACGACAATGATAATCACACAGCTTTCTAACGATTAATGTTGTTTTTTTAATTAATTTTGTCCAGTTTGACCTGGTGTGTGACAGCAGTGAGTTGAACCAGTTCGCCCAGTCCATGTTTATGGTGGGGGTGCTGATCGGAGCTGTTGGCTCTGGACAACTTTCAGATATGTATGATATGTTTTCTAGAATACATATATACACATACTAATGCAAGTACCGCACCTTACCTCAGGTACCATGTGGCATTGAATATTCCATTGGCAGCTTGATGGCTATATGTTACCTTCTGGCATAGTAATGATTGTGAGGTTTTACCAATCATTGTTTCATATGTATGCCACACCAAAGCCTAGTGAATGATTTCAATTCCAACACAATGTTGTTACATTCTGTACAGTGGAGGACGATGGCACGATTTCCAATTGAAAAGTAAGGTACATACAATCTCAAGGAATCTGTTGTTTTTTAATCAAATGTACAACTATCATCATTTTTTAAATTTTAATCTTGGTATCGTTTCAGCGTGGGAAGGAAGAAAACCTTATTCCTGGGCATCTTGACCCAGCTTATTTTCGGAGTAGCTGTTGCGTTCTCTCCAACCTATACGCTGTTCGTCGTCTTCCGAGCATTTGTCGGCGCCTCTATTGCTGCTGTGCTTCTGCCATCCTTTGTGATAGGTGAAATATTGGAAAAATTTCTATAACACTTGTGAGGCGTCTCAGTCGAACTTATTTACTTGGAGAGTGACACTTCATCTACTATCACCTGTTTGGAATCCGATTCCAAACAGGTGATAGAAGATGAACTGTCACTCACATCTTGATAATGTGCAGCATCTAAGTTAGAGGTTCAGCCTAAGATGCACACGATCAAGATGTGACACAAATGACACACACACATAAACAAACCAAAAACAATATTAATACCTCAATTTTTCATGGAGGTAATAATAATACCTACTAGTACTACACATATCCAGGAGCAAAACACAATTCCATCTTAAAGTTTATAATCCAGGAACAGAACTGGTGGCTCCCAGCATGAGAACATGGGCAGGGACTCTAATCGAGATCTTCTTCGCCATTGGCTACATGCTGCTGGCACTCATAGCGTACTTCATCAGGGACTGGAGGACTTTACAACTTGTCATCAGTGTTCCAAATGCAGTCTTCCTCCTCGCTTATCCGTGAGTAGAAGGTTCCAAGACTATAAGAAATTTCAACACATCTTTATTTACGAGCAATTAAAAAAAATGAAAATATATATTCTTTGAAAATATATGTTCCTTGACCCTAGATATTTGTAAATCTCGACAAGCAAAATTAAAGGACACTACTGTATTATGACAATAAATTACCAGTATACCACACTGCATTTGTAGATTGATCATTGAGTCTCCAAGATGGCTGCTGTCCAAAGGTCGTGACGAGGAAGTGGCCGCCATTATACAAAAGGCAGCCAAGGTCAATGGGGTCACACTGCCTGATGAGGTTTTCACAACAAAGAATATCGATATTCAAAAGGTAAAGATATAAAACATTTTGTAGTAGGATAAGAAATACTCCAACAAAAGTTTTGGATAATCCAATTTCATTGAAAACACGCTTGTTATAACGTTACGTATTCAAACTTGATATAGTGACTAATGTGTAAAATAGACATTGTAGAATATTGCTTTGCAACGATAATGAAAACTATCCTTGTCGGTATTTTCTCTTTCCTAGTCTTGCTTTCAGCCAAAGGACAAGAGAACATATACCGTGATCGATCTTGTGAGGACCCCCAACATGGCGAAAAAATCTCTGCTAATTTCTTTGAATTGGTGAGTCAAAATGAATTGACTTTGACGTAACCTGAACATTTCATATGATGAAGGAGCCTGTAACATGCCAGCAGCAAATCAGGTTAGATGCGTAATCTTGATTGCAGTGCAATGTATTATATGCTAAATGTCATATCCTAAAAAGTTATTCTCGGAATAGACCATTGCACATCTGCATGTTGAATTGTATAGTACATTGCATCCTTGTCTGGGTACAAAGCAAACACATTGTAAATGTGCATATGGTACAGACAGTTTCATTGTTCAGTACATTAGTGCAGAAGCTTTAAGAGATTTAGCTGTTGTGGAGTACTTGTTGTGGTACTAAACGCCAGATGTATTTTGATGCATCTGGTGGTTTTTAGGCTGGTGATTGCATTAGTGTACTACGGTCTGTCCCTCAACACCTCCAACCTGGGAGGAGACGACTACCTTAACTTCTTCATCAGCGGTGCGGTGGAAATACCAGCGCACATCTCGTCTGTCTATATAGTAGATACCATTGGAAGGTAAGGACGTAATACTATTCAAACTTTAAACAAAAGATAAATTGTATTGGATCTTGGAATGTCAATGAAAATGATTGGGGGTCATAGATCTTGTGCTATTCGATTGGGTTTATATAAGTCAACAAAAATTGTGAATATTTGGCTTGTTGGTCAGTTTAATCTTATTCCTTAAACTTTCTATGATATTGTTAATGTTGTTTTTCTTCATCTAAAAAAATGAATCTGGCATATGGTGGATTGTTGATTCATTATCAACCTATTGTTACAGACCAAAGACACATGCCAGTTACATGATCATTGGAGCTGTGGGCTGTATAATATGTCCATTCCTCACGGTGCCCTACCTACCGGAACGTAAGTACAACTTGCTTGGATTGATTGTAATTAAAACTCTAAAGAGCACATTGCCATGCCAGGATTCTCAGAATATATATTTTCAGACACGGCTTAAGTGGTTAATAATATTCTCTGCATATTGTTTCAGATCTGAACCCACTGTCCATCACCCTGGCCATGATTGGTAAGTTCGGCGTCACTGCTTGCTTCAACACCATCTACATATGGACGGCGGAGCTGTACCCAACTACGGTCAGGTACAGGCTGCAACAATATATTTGTCATATATATATATATATATATATATATATATATATATATATATATATATATATATATATATATATATATGTGTGTGTGTGTGTGTGTGTGTGTGTGTGTGTGTGTGTGTGTGTGTGTGTGTACCCAGCTTAACAACAACTATTAATCATAATCGTTTTCGCCGCTCTTTCAGCTGTCATTCACATTCAGGGACAAGGCTGTTTTGATGCCATGATTAGTTTTTGTTTCGTTCAATAGGAATTTGGGTGTAGGAGTCGCGGCCATGTTTTCTCGTATAGGTGGCATCATCTCACCGTACATGGAATTGTCCAAGAGGGTGTGGGGTCCTCTACCCTATATCATCTTCGGAGCGCTGTCCTTTCTGGCCGCCCTGGCAGCGCTGCTTCTACCAGAGACCCTCGGAGCAGAGCTTCCGGTCACCCTGGAGGATGGGGAAAACTTCGGAAAGTGAGTACACCTACTTTGTGTAGACACAGTGCCGCTTGAATAAAATTGTTGTATCTTAGCAGTGGCTTGCCACTTGAAAGGATTGTCTCCATTTTTCGAAACTTGATAAATGCTTATTACGACATAATATTAATGATTCATTCTATTAAAAATGCACACAAAAGTAACTATTCATCAAACAGTTTGATATTTTGATAACACTGAACTCTTTGTTCGCCCAGGAAAAAGCAAACACGTTCTATGAGCTTCAAAGCAAACGGCAGCGATGTAAATCAACCATACTCCTATGGTACACTTGAAAGTCCAGAACCATGTTCTGTTTCAAACCACGAGTCATCAGAGACCATGGAGACTTCACTGTAAACAGGAGTTCGTCGTTCAGAGACAACATTATTCATTAACCTTTTTCTCTATAAACTGGCCTTTAAAAGTCCAGGGAACATTATTCTCGGTTAAGAAAGACTTGCGTTTAGACCTGTAAACCTTTATAAATGAAATGAAGTATCATTATCATTATTAGCTATTTCATCATGGTTACTTATAGAAGGATTTTATTGTTTCTTTTTGCGGTGGTCCGTTTCTCGTTTGCTTTGATGTCAATTTGCAAATGTTTCATGTTGCTTTGGTTACTTCAATGTTAAAGTTCCTCATCGCAAAGGCTACTCGAATTTCAAAACATAATCATCAAAAGCCTGCAGTAAACTTTAAAAACGGATGGTTATAAAGCATCCATATTGCATAAAGGATCGCCCTAATGATGAAAAAAGGATATCAATCATGTTAAATGGCAGCATTAATTAATTCCATGTAGTTTCACTGAGTCACATGTCTGAAGCATTGATCGCTAAACCTCTCATTTACATGAACGGCAAGTAACAACACTTCCCAATACAATAGGGCTTTTACAAACGCCCCTATACCCAATATACTTTAAGTACTATGATATAAGTTCTATCATTTGAAAACCAGTATTTGTTTGTTTATTTGTTTATTCGTTCGGCTGTTTAAAAAGACAGTTTGTACAGCCAGGGCAGCCCAACTAGCCAGGAGGCTATTATTAAGGGCTTGCCCTGTTGACAGGACAAACATTTACACGCACGATACAACAATACAATTATTTACATTAACGTGGAGAGGTCAGGGTCATACACCTAAGGCTTATAGGGGTCGCCTAGAGAGTCCCATAGCTTCCTTTTAAAGGAGGCAATAGTGGTGGCAGTGCGAGCGTCAGTGGAGAGAGTGTTCCAAAGTGACGTTGCTCGGTGAAAGAATGTTCTCTGGCCTCTGGTGGTTTTGGCAAGTTCAACAGTCAGGTGGTTGCTGTTCCTGAGGGGATAGCGGGACTCAGTAGCAGATGCACGGGTTCTGGGTAACAGGGTTTGGAGGTGTGGCGGACAGTGGCCGTTAAGGAGCTTGTACAGGGTGGTGACTGTGTGGAATCTCCGTCTGAACTGAAGTGATGGAAGGGACAGTTGGGTGTACAAGGTTTGGTAGGAGGGATAAGGAAGTCCATGTTGTCCACTGATCAGTCTGACAGTTTGGTATTGTACAGACTCCAGTTTCCGTTCGTCGCTCTTGGTGAGTCCCGCCCAGACGATGTTGGCATACTCAAGGCCAGGTCGTGTAATGGTCTTATATAGCCTGAGTAGGATGTCACTTGGCACCTTCTTTCTTAGTGCACATAGTAGGCCAGCAGATCGTCTTGACTTGGTGGAAATTGTATCGATGTGCTTGGACCAGGAGAGTGTGTTCGTTAAGGTGACACCTAGATGTTTGTAACTAGCAACAACTTCCAGGGTAGTTCCACCCAGAGTGACTGGTACAAGGGGCCTTGGGATGTTGCGAGTTGTGATGTACATCACCTTGCACTTATCCCTGTTTGCTTCGAGTTTCCACTGTGTGAGCCAGTTTGATACAGAGCACAGGTCTCTGTTAAGTGAGGTGACTACACGTTGGATCGATCTGTTACTGGTGGACAGTGAAGTATCATCAGCGAACAAGTTTGGAGAACACTGAGTACAACAGGATGTTATGTCGTTGATATACAGGATGAACAGGGTGGGCCCAAGAACGGACCCTTGGGGGACGCCGGCAAGGGGCGATTTCCATTCAGATGTTCCGCCCTGTATGACCACACGTTGTCGCCTTTCGGACAGATAACTGTGGAACCATTGGAGGATAGGTCCGCGTATTCCGTGGGCACATAGTTTGGCAAGGAGACCTTTGTGCCAGACCTTGTCAAATGCTTTCCTCAGGTCGAGGAAAACACACCCCACGACTTCCCCTCTGTCCATTGCCCTGGTCCATTCATCTACCAGGCGGGCCAGTTGAAGCGTGGTGTTGTCCTTGGTCCTGAATCCGCTCTGGTGCTGGGACAATATCGGAGTGATTTGTTGCATTAGGTGTTTATTTACTAGAGTTTCAACCAGTATACACACATTTAGTTATCTATATTAGCAAAAACTCATCTACACGTGTTCTGATGTTGCCGGTAGCTTGGCACATGCTTGCTATGGCGTTGTTGGATACGGTACACATCGTTTATCATCAGGGTATTACCAAATCAGTGCAAAGTTTACGCTCCAAAGGTCAGCGTGCCTGACCACTTTACACAGCCCCTTTTCAACGACTTTCCTACGTACATGTAGCTCCAAAATGGTCGACTTTGACGGCGCTCTTGAGTATCTCGGGGCTTTTGGGAAGTACCAAAAACTCATCTACAGTTTAACATGCGTTCTGACGCTGCCAGTAGCTTGGCACATGCTTGCTATGACGTTTTTGGACGCCAAGGTGGCGTTCCATTGTAACGTCCCTGAGATACGTCATGCCGGGCCGGGGACAGAGAACTACAGCTGTGCGCTGAACTATTCCATACCATGGGAACAAGAGAAAGAGACCAAAAAATGGAAACTATCTGGCTGTCAGAGGTACGTATTCTTAGCAATATACTTAGTCACAAGTTGTGGATCATAGTATTTAGTTGCATTGTTTACCAAATGCGTGTACATACACAAAGCACACAACCTGGATAGTTGCATTGATCTTTGACGGTACAAGCCATCACAATAAAGACAAAGTTCTTCGTTATTTCTCTTGGTTAGCTAGCTGACCACTGAGCCGGGTGTATAAACCTGCTTTGGCTTCCCCTTGGAATAAAGACGGTGAATGTTTAGGAGTTATGCACCCTGAAAAATTGTGTGCTCTTTTGTTCTTTTAGGTACAGCGTCAGTAACGCCAGCCTGGAGACAGCAGAATGTCCCTTTGATGCCATCAACGAAACAGCTCTCGGCTACTTTAATGGCGCAAACACGTCATCATGTAACCATGGTTACTGGTACGACACGAGCCAGTATCACAGCAGCATTTTCACTGAGGTACGACAAACTAACAGGGGTATCTGCATGAGATGGTCATTACAATGGCTTGAAAACGACACGTGATGAGAGTTGAAGAAACATGTTCGAACTCCTTATCACTGATGACGTTAGGAATGTCTTAACGGTGTTGACTTTTTGCTGATGATCAGTCATAAATAGAGATTTGTATGGGTCAATTGCTGCTTATCTTCCGTAACCATGTGACTATCTACAATGGTAGTGCTTTACTATCGTCTTATATGGGTATCCTTTTGTCAATTCTTATTGTTTAGTTTGACCTGGTGTGTGGCAGCAGTGAGTTGAACCAGTTCGCCCAGTCCATGTACATGGTGGGGGTGCTACTTGGAGCTGTTGTCTTCGGACAACTCTCAGATATGTACGATTTATAATCTATAATTTTGCATATTTCGCTTTACCATAGACATTATGTTGCATTGGATATCGTATTGGCAGCATGATTCCTGTACTCTAAATATAGTACCGGCATAAGAGCATACCAGTTATGACTCAGAGGCTTTACTAAATAAGGTCCATGGCCGTACCAATCCCAAGTGTATGGTTTCAACTACAACACAATTTTGTTTCCATTGCTAATTGCAAAGTACACCAAAATAATTTTAAAGCAGATGTTCTCTTTATCAAATGTACAACTATCAGTTTTATTTCTAATTCGATCCCCGCACTTTTTTTCAGCATGGGGAGAAAGAAAATCTTATTCCTGGGCATCTTGATCCAGCTCGTTTTCGGAGTAGCTGTTGCGTTCTCTCCCAACTATACGCTGTTCGTCGTCTTCCGAGCTTTTGTCGGCGCCTCTACTTCTGCTGTGTTCCTGCCATGTTTTGTGATAGGTACATTATCAATATTCAATAAATTTCATGAATTTTTTATGATTCTCAGTGGAACCCTTGTACTTGGCGTGTGTTAATTTGCTTGTTATTACCGGTCAGAAATTGTTGGGGCTCATTCTAAGTACAACTTTTTTTCACAATTGATTGACCAAATTAGGAATCTATGCATGATCAAGATGTGATATAAATGACAATGGCAATATTTGTTAAATATTCTAGGAACAGAACTAGTGGCTCCCAGCATGAGAACATGGGCTGGAACTATCATTGAGATCGTCTTCGCTATTGGTTACTTGTTCCTGACACTCATAGCGTACTTCATCAGGGACTGGAGGACTTTCCAACTTGTCATCAGTGTGCCAAACGCAGTCTTCCTCTTCGCTTATCCGTGAGCGATATTAGTTTATTTTGTGACACCTTATGATCATTATGAACTTCCGCCAAGGCTTTGCCATTATAATGTAACAGCAAACTTAAATCATATCGCTGTTTTAAGTCATATATTGATCCACTCTGTTTATTTATTTACAGGTTGGTTATTGAGTCTCCAAGATGGCTGCTGTCCAAAGGTCGTGACGAGGAAGTGGTCGCCATAATACGAAAGGCAGCCAAGGTCAATGGGGTCACACTGCCAGATGAGGTTTTCAAACACAATAAATCAGATATGGAAAAGGTAAAGATGTAAAAATGTGTGCGGTAGTACATGTACCTACCTTTTTCATCTGTACTAATGATTAGATGAAAAACACAGAAACGATAGAAGAACAAGGAGGATGCTGGATGTAGGTCATCCAATACTCCTTTGTTCGAAATACTCTCACTAACAAAAAATCTTTAAAAAGTGTTCATTTAATGTGACTTAACAACAGTGTATTATAATTAATATAACATCTAACGTTACAGATCCAAACTTGACATAGTGCCGGGTCATTGTGGAGTATTGCTGATTCTGATAATAAGATCTTTTGGTCGTTACAAACTATTTTCTCTTTGCAATTCTTGTTTTTAGTCAAAAGACGAGAGGACATACACTGTGATTGACCTTGTGCGGACACCCAACATGGCGAAAAAGTCT
>NW_017803910.1:300442-315983 GCF_001625305.1 Branchiostoma belcheri | reverse complement strand
CGGTACGTTCGGCCATGTCATCCTTGAAGTAGATATGCCTAAATGGATGGATTTTTAATGCATAATTTCAAAATACCGATATTTAACTCTGTGTGCCCATTGATCCCTCTGCAGAGCAATAATTGTATCAATTATGGCAGTGGTCAAATAAAATTCAAAGTATTATCTATCTAAGTGTTTTCAATGATTCAGCTAACCTGGTGACTTTATGAACCAGGTTTTTCGGCTGGTTAGATTTTAGGATTTCAAATGGGCAACAGCCTTTAGTTCATTACAGCAAGTAACTAGTATCTTGTACCTCTATGTTCTAACTTCAACTGCGAACCATGGACATGGAGTGTGATTTTTATTATCATGGTGCGTACGTAGCATGAGTCTCTTTTAAGAGTCACTAATGAGAGTGTTAGAGCTTTTTGTAGCATTGTCAAGTGTACATTTTTTTTCAGCGGTAAGACACAGCGTTTGAAGGAAAGCACCAAAGACCCCACAGACGAAGGCAGGGTAAACCCATCATTCTCCCATGATGCATCAGAAACCGGAAGTGTGGCGAAAGGAGGACTTCCGGAGTTCCATGGTCCATTGGAGACTCAACATATTACCTCAGTGTGACCAGCTTTCTCTAGTTCAGTATTCTCAGCGTTTGACTCCAACAGGAATTTGAAAACAAAATTATCAACTTTTATGTCTGTAATGTGTGATGAATCTACAGTGTAAACTTCAAACTTAATCATGAATAAACAAAAGCTCAAGCAAAAAAACACATGGGTGTCTCATGTGATTTAAGATTTCTGGTAGTAGAAAGAGATCTGAAGAATGATTTTTAAATATTTGTGTTGATTAAGGGTGTTTGGTCAACAGTATGAGCGATCTCTTATTTCCAAACCTTGCAAAGTGTTCTAATGACGTCTATGGTAGATTTGAGTTAGGTCAACTTAGGTCAGCTTGAACGTGCTGTCAAATACGACCTGTGTCCCCTATTGTAGGTCGTGGTAGAAAGTTGGACTTTCTACCATAGCTTGGCAGACTGTATGCTGAGTTCGTTAATGTTTGAAAACAACAGTCACCGGTACCGGCCCCCGTCCAGTATCGCAAAGTAAATCTTTCTGGAGATAACGCAGCAGACAAAGGAAGCAGGGTTCTCAGCGAAACATAATCATCACTAAACCGCGTCCCTGCCCGCTAAGATGGTGAATTTCGACGCTTCGCTGAAATACATCGGTTCGTACGGTAAATATCAGAAGATCACGTATTACGTTGTTTTGGCGCTATGCTTGACTTGCCCATTCCATCAGTTGGGCAGCTCGTTTCTTGACGCCGAGGTGGACTACCACTGCGCCGTGCCCGAGTCACGAGCGGCCGAACGGCTTCCGAACGAGACCGAGTGTGTGTGGAACTACTCCATACCCTGGGAACGGTCTACGGAAGGTGGCACATGGAGATACACCCAATGTTCAAGGTAGGGATGATAAGAAGATAATATTCAGAAATTTTACTGCCGCTTTCAAAAGAAAGATATTCCTTTTAGTGTTATTTTTTACGAAACAGAAATACAGCCTGATACAATTTACTTATACTATACACATGTATACAGTCATCAAAGACGTACTATATAGCTACGTTCTTGACATGCGTAGTGCTAGAGTCATGTGATTGCAGTCGCCATATTGAATACAATGCGGGTAGAACTTGGTCAAGAAGTGGGTGGAGTCAAGGTTACGTGTTGTCATCATATATTGCTGTGTAGGCAAAACCTATCAACTCAGAAGTTTCCAGTCATGATGAAGAAGGCTGGAGGTTGATAAGCCGTTTAACCTTGACAAAGATATCTTAAAATATGCATAGTTGTACGCACGTTTAGATGTTAACTTTGACAATGTCTTAGGTTGAACCAAGTCGCAAGAGGACTTGAGTTAGGGCCTGGTCACAAATACGTCGTACGATTGCAAAGCTGGGGGATTCTTGGAATAGTGGCGTCCGTGTCCTGTGTGATTTAGCTGCTTTGCCACGGAAAAGGCTGTCTTTAAGCTAGAACTTTGTCGACGGTTGCTTGAAAATTCTACGGCAACACGATGACCTACGATGAATGTGATCTGGCCGTTACAGTCTCACTGAGTCAATACCATTATTCTAACACCTGATTAGATAAGGGGTATGTTACTCAGTAGTGTCTTTCTGTGTCATTACTATTTACTTCGTCAGTAGAAGCTAAAAAAACTTTAAAAGTTTCGTATACACAGTTCATTCGTAAGACCACACCCAGCTTTCAAAGGCCACAGTCTTAGTCTACCACGAAAAAACATAGAAAATACACATAACACATTCACAAGGTGTTGTTACCCCTTCTGGTGGTGCCTTTGTGATGTCTGTTATGCAACATGAGTTAATCATTGAAGCGTCTATTCAGCGCCCTGTCCTTGTAACTAAGTAGGCAACACACTCTCTGCACTGAGTCAATAACTATTGAAGGTCTTTTAGATCAACACGATTAAAGGTCAATTTGTTGACCTACGTTAACAACAAAGGGACATTGTTTTGATTGAATTATAAGTAACGTACTGTTCTATATAGTTTACAACCGTCGTTATATGTACATGTACCCTGAATGAAGTCTTCGAAGTTCTATATTCACAACCAAAGGGGTTTGTTTACAAGTTTTGGTGACCTTAACCTTTCTCAGGGCAATATTATTGCAGCTAGGTGCCGCTGTTGTAGTGTTCGGATGCAGCCCCAAACGTATTGTCACACCTATGTACATAGATATTGTCAAACAGAAATGATAAGGAAGTGATAAAAATATTGTCGTTATTGTGTCAAACGGTCTTTGAAAATAGAGGTCGTTTGAAAAAGAATCCAACAAGGTAACTATTGTATGCTCCATACTTAGTTAATGTAGTCTTTAACGTATCGTGTAACAAAAATAAAGCAGAAAAAAGATAAATGTTACTGTACCATTTCTTTTACAGGTACACTGTGACGGCATATGAGTTGGGCAACTTGAGCTGCCCCTATGACGCCCTCAACATCACCAGAAATGACACAAGACCGACAAAAGGATGTGATGGGGGATACTGGTATGATACTAGCCAGTATAAAAGTAGCATCTTCATGGAGGCAAGTCACCAAAACATCTCTGTTATTTATCACGTGTCATCATCAAGTTAATACTTTTAGAATTAGAAACGTCATTATTCTTGTCATTATAGTGAAAAACTGACCACACAATATGCAAACAGATCTATTTCTTTATGTTTTGTCTACAGTTCAATCTTGTGTGCGAGAAAAGTACCCTGAACAGCCTGTCACAGTCCATTTACATGGCAGGGGTCCTGGTTGGAGCCATCGGGTTTGGACAACTTTCGGACCTGTGAGTTCTGCGTCTTGATAGTGATTGCTTAAACGTTTGGAAAGATGGAAGGTTCTATCAAATTTAGTTCAACCTTGTCAAGTACATGTAAAAAGCGAACTTTTCTTATGTTCAATTACTACACTATGTTTTAATGTTTCATAAAATGCATTAAGAAACATATTGGCACTAACACTTTTTATTATTATAGATTCATTGTGACATTTAATGTTTCCATTGTAGAATCGGAAGAAAGAAGACACTTTTCATCAGTCTGTTGCTGATGTTGGTGTTTGGGGTCGTGGTAGCCTTCTCTCCAGAATACATCACTTTCGTCATCATGCGATTTATTGTCGGTGCTTCAGTGTCAGGGGTCTTTCTGTCGGCTTTCGTCATAGGTGAGTGCTGCAAAAAGTAATGCTTAGTCCATTTCATTAAAACAAGGCTAGCGACGACATCTTAACAACAGAACCAAGATATCGCAATGTATCTTTACTTCCCTAACGGAAGTATTGTTTTGGGCGGCGCTGATTTGCAAGAGGGTTACATGTATACGTTTTTGTCCGCAACAACAATGATTGGAAGTGGGTGGGTGGAGATTGGGGTTTAGTTGATGGACAGGGTTGTGACCCGGCACACCCTCGTGTTAGAATGTGGTATGAGGTCTCCAGTAATGTGTACTGTATGATCAGGGTATGAAACTTAGACCATTATGTTATACTAAGGTACGTTATAGAACCGTATGCTTTTGAGTAATAATCCATTTTTTGCAATACATATACGAAACCTCCAAACACTTCCTGGAAGTCTGATCTCCGATTTCTTGTTAGGTACGGAGTTAACCGGACGAGAAGACAGAACATGGACGGGAACACTGCCACATATCTCCTTCGCCATCGGCTACATGCTGTACGCTCTGATGGCGTGGGGCATCCGGGACTGGCGTCAGCTCCAACTCGCCATGGCTCTTCCTAACATCATACTGCTCTTCGCATGGCCGTACGTTGTCACGATCACTTTTGCAATGTTCAAGAGTTTTTAAACATTATTATGCTACGCTTAGGTTTCCCATTTTATGCTAATATAGATAGTATGTGATACCTAAATTTAGAACTATTTCAGTAGATATTGAAATGGGTTTGGAAACAGAATAAGGAACAAATATCTGTTTGCCTCAGAAGCTAGCAAGCATCTTCCTTACTAATTTTTTAACGAAAGCTTTGACAGACTGTTGCATCATATTGCCAGTGAGGTTTTAGGACAAATTGTCGGGTTTAGGAGGTGTTGATTAATTAAACTTGATAAATCTAATATTCTATACTATGCTTGCTTTGAGATCAAATTATCATTATTGTATTTGTAAACTTCAATAGTTTTGTGATTGAGTCTCCAAGATGGCTGCTGTCACGTGGTCGTGATGAGGAGGCCAAACAGATTCTACTCAAGGCGGCAAAGGTCAACAAGGTCACCATACCTGATGAAGTCCTGGAGGAGAAAGCACACAAGAAGGTACACATACATGCTCTTGTGTACACTCTTCATACAAAAATATGCTGATCTTAATCAAAACAAACATCATTTGTTGGTACACGAAATGTGATACCCTTAAACGTTTCAATTATTTCAAAGATTACAAGGTCTACACTAATAGTCCCACGGAAAAAAATAGCAGCACTAAAAAGCTGACATCCAGGCTAAGGAAATGTAACTTTTCCCCCAACAGGACGTCAAGCAATACACTGCCATTGACCTAATCCGCACCCCTCATCTGCGACTCATGAACATCATCTGTTGCTACAACTGGTAAGTGTTGCTACAACTGGTAAGTGTTGCTACAACTGGTAAGTTGCTTGACTTGGTAAGATTAGCTTTCTTGAGTAAACTTACGTCTTAGGAAAACTTTAATAAATTGCCTCCTTGACCAGCATACATCATTGAATATCGCTTACAGTATGCCAGGCCCTACTTGTGTTGAGATGATGCATGTTTATAAGTATTTGATCTGACTCCAGCTCATTCAAACTCAATGATGCACTGTTTGCAGGATGGTAGTTTCCATGGTGTACTATGGCCTGTCCCTGAACACCGGCTCCCTTGCCGGTAACATCTACCTGAACTTCTTCATCAGTGGAGCTGTGGAGATCCCCGCCTACTACCTGTCATGGTGGCTCCTGGATATCATAGGGAGGTGCGCATGTGTTGATATATCTCTTCCCATCATGCCTTGCAGTGTTTTATGGAAATTAGCCTATGATAAAAAAAACTATTCTGATGCTTATCCATATTCTACATCCTGTATGATCTTCATAAAAAATGACCTAGAAAAATTTATTCCTTTTCAGAATTAAATGCCACACAGGTTTCATGATTCTGTCCGGAGTAGCCTGCATTGTGGCACCGTATCTGGCGCCCCCTTACGTCGCTGACCGTAAGTACAGTTCATGTGCAACAAGTTCGATTAATTTACAACTAATCTAAGCTTACAGTTCATTTCTTTAACAAGAAACTTGTTATGTAGAAGTACTTTGATTTAACAACTGTTATAGATTCTTTTGCCATTTCTATTCGCTGGTAACCTCGCTAACATATCTCTCGACCAGATAAGTAGTGCTTCGTTGCTAGATATATAACGAGCCTGATTGCTACAACTGCCTCAAGAAGGAAGAAGAAGTTGAACCTGTAACTAGTAGTTCATATAAATGTGTATAGTTTTAGCAAGATACTACTGTAACTTTAACTTCTGCTTTACTTATAACTTGTAAGAGTATAAAGGTACAATAAAGGTCTTTCATTAATTGATTTCCATACAGACCTGGCTCCCCTGTCTGTCACCCTGGCGATGATAGGGAAAGCAGCGATCAGCGCGGGGTTTAACATCGTCTTCCTGCTGTCTGCAGAACTCAACCCGACAGCTATCAGGTGAATAGCGCCATCTAGCGGTTTTATGCTTTCAATTTCAATAGAATGAAAGAAGTTGTTAACTCTGTGTCAGTGTTTTGTGTATATATATGGAAAACGTGAATGATCAGTTTTACGAATGATTCAAATTCCATAGACTTACTTCTCTTACTTAATTTGAGTAGATTGATCTCAATAGCCACTACAGGTACACTTGAATAAAGACTAAATTCTTCAAAACATCTGAATAATCTTGATTGCATTTCCCTTCCCAGATGAGCTAAATGCATATGTGACCATATGTGGTCAACAGGGTGTGATACACCGAGTATAGAACACAGAAATGCTAAATTCTAACACTAAGTACTGAAAGACAATCGTGTATCATGTAAATATCCTCAGGAATGTTGGAGTGGGGGCCGGGTCCATGTTTGCTCGACTCGGAGGCGTCATCTCGCCGTTCGTTGTTCTCACCAACAAACTCTGGCTGCCCCTGCCTTTCCTCATCTTCGGCGGCCTGTCTATTATCGGGGGCGTGAGCGTGGTCATCCTGCCTGAAACACTGGGGGCTGAACTACCTGAGACACTTGAAGAGGGGGAGAACTTTGGAAAGTAAGGATTAGGTTTCAATATTCTTGAAGTGCACGTGGGAGGGGGGGCATGGCATCTTTTGTGCAACAAGTATAAACCTTTTTCACTTAATACTTTAAAGTGTGTCAGTGGCATGACATATGATAGGAGAGTACAAAATACAGATACAAACAAAGGTATTTCAAGACAAGCACTGTAACACTTTGTTTTTCAGGAAAAAGAAGAAGAAAGTCTATCTATCAGACATCGAGAAGAATGGAAAAGACAATCAGGTATTTGCGGCTGGAGATATGACCGAGGGCAAGGTTGATCCTTACGGGACGACTAACGGTGAAACTACGCCTCTCTGAACACTAACAACCACCAAATACATGTACATATTACGCCTTTCATCGCATGAAATGGCTTGTTTCTTGACAATTGACCATTATGAAATATATTGATGTCAACATACACGTACCTTCACTCCTCATACACAGGTAACCTAGTAAATAAACGGAATGGTAATTCGTTTGTTTATTTATTTCAGGAACCTGCAATTAGTGACAATACACCACTACTCCTCCAGGAGTCCTCTTTCATACATTGTAGAATACAAAAATTATAACAACTATTTACATTCGCCATCTAATAACAATACTAATAATACAACAAACGTCATTAAGATAACTTCACATTTAACATCAATCAATAACCTTATTAAACAATATCACATTAAAAAAATGTTAGCCTGGATTATCATTCGCTATATATTCGAGTGGAATCGCTTATACGCATGTTGATTACTAGTACCACATGTAACATTTAGTCACAACATTATTTTTTACTATATATAGGTCAAGCTACATAGATGTAGATTATAGGATATCTGAAGAGTGCATACTTTCAGATTTTTTTACTACTGTATCAGTAACATAACATTTATAACATATTTTCACAAAAGTAGGGTGGAAAATCAAGAAATGTTACACATAGATAGAACCAGGAATCAAACTATATCCATGGGATTGGATGGAAGTAATAGAAAGTTGATGTTGACGTGGTTGGAGTTATAGATGAATATATATATCCCTCTGATGATACTGAGTTGCGTTACTTGTTAACAGTGTGCCATTCTTTGATTTCTTGTCGTTTTGTCGTTTATATTTGTTAATGTATATTAAGATAACTAATTTTGACAGTATATCAGACATTCGGGAGTCTGCCATCATACAGAGACCGAATGCTACAACAGAGACTGAGGCTGTCGCTTGTGGAAACCCGCTGGTAATGACTGAAGATGGTCATTTTATGCTTACAGTCGTTAGTCACCAGTAGCTGACCCTGAACCCCTAGGGCCACGGCCGCCGGCCACTCAATACTCGCGACGTGCTTGAGGAACTTGCCGTTACTGTCGAACAGCTCCACTCGGTCGTTTCCGTAGTCGGCCACGATGATGTTGCCTGACTCGTCTGCGCAGACCCCACGGGGGTAGCTCAGGCGGCCATCTTCCGAACCCTTTCCGCCAAACCTGGAGAAATGATTTGATGACGCTTTACTGATGCAAGGTGTTCTATGTCTTTACAAGAAATTTAGATTCAATGTAGGGACAACAAGTGGAATCAAATTTATACAATACATGTAGATTAAATGACTAGTATGTGAATGCCTTGTGTAGATTGTATGTCTCTGATCATCAAGCAATCAACTGAAATCAATTGAAGAAAACATAGATAAATTGGGTGAAGTATTCTACCTACTGATAACAATAGTGCAAACTTAATGACAAAACAGTCGATCCATGCTCACCTAAACATAAAACGCCCACTTTCGTCAAAGACCTTGACGCAGTGGTTCCGACAATCAGACACGATGACGTCACCGAGAAGATTGACGGCTACGTAAGACGGCGTGTCGAACTGGTAGTCGTCCCTACCCATAGTGCCTAGCGTGGCCAGCGGCGATCCGTCTGTGCGGAGGATGATGACACAGTGTTGTCGGACGTCTGTGATCATCACACGGTCGTTTTTGACGTCGTACGCGATGCCCCACGGCTCTCCGTTCGTCTTGACCGTCTTGATGTGGCATCCTCTTGTATCATACACTGTAACGTCACCGGAGGAGTTCGTCACCCAAAGCTGGTTCTCTGAATCTGCGGCTATTCCGTTTGGAATGCTGCTTCTCCGATCTCCGACTGTTCTTGTGGAAAACTCCGATACAAAGTCCCCCTCCATGTTAAAGACTTGGATCCTCTTGTTTCCCCTGTCCACTACGTAGCCGAGACCTTCAGAAATGATCGCGCTGGCAGGTCCGGCAAAGCGACCGGGCTCGAACCCTGGACCGCCGACTTCGGTGTTTTGATGGGAACGATTTTGTCGTCGGGACAGGCGAGGGCTTCTGTTCAAGCGTGGGGAGGGGGGCGTGTGCCACGGGCTCCTACTGACACCCGGTGACGGAGGTGCGTACGCCGGACCAGCGAGCGGCATGATGACTTCCCCGATGTTTTCACCCCCGTTCTCTTCTGCATGGGTCGGGATAAAATAGAACAAACAAAGTTCTGGTACCTCGAACCTTCTCGTCTTGGAGACGACCTCAGAGAGCCTGTCCTCCTCTTCACAGAGAATGTCATAGTCATCTTCAGTTACAACATTTCCGGCGCGCTCGCATGCGGCGGCCAGCTCGCCCAGGTGCTGAAGGAGACTTCCTCTTGTCGTCTGCAGCTCCGCCATTCTCCGGCTCAGCTTCACTTCCAGTTCACCTTCTGCAGACGACAAGTTGGCGTCCCTCTCACCCACGGTTTCCCGCCCACTGTCGTGTATGTCAGTCTTGGCCTTCCTGTGGCTGTTGAGGAGTTCACCTTCTGCGTAGTTCACTCGGCGGAGGAGGTCGCACAGCGTTTCTGTCTGCTCTCGTCCATTGTGAAGCAGAGCGAAGATGTTCTTACGTCTCAGGGTTGTTGCTCCTCGCAGCCCTGCAAATGTAAAAAAAAGACGTTAGATTGAGGCCAATAAAGCTCAATCTTTACTTTTATATTTTTCCGTCATAAGAAACGTTTGCACGTGTACATGTATTGCACAGTTTATTCTGCAAACAAATATATGGACCAGAAGTAGAAGCTGAATAGAATGCATCATTAGCTTCAGGGTTCGCTCTTGATATTAAAAATGCCCCCTTGCTACATGGGCAGACAAATGAATAAATAAATAAATTAATGCATAAAAACATCATTGATAAAATTAAAAGCTTTACAATTAATTATACCATACAAGAGAATATTTTCTACGATTAAAGTGGTGTGGTGTAAAAACGTCGACATATGTGACAACGATAAAATAGTAGTTAGAACTACTGTACATAACTGTAATTAATGTTAAGTATAGGAAAACACCTTACCTGTGACAACATGGCCGTCATGTTCTTCATTCACACATTCCCCGCACACCATCACCTCACACCGGCCACAGAACAGGTTCAGCAGCTGGTCAGGGTGCACCAAACACCGATCCGCCGGGGCAGCCGGGTCGGGTCCACGCTGCACCACTGTCGCCTTGAAGGTTTCTGTGAGACTTGCTATGAAATGGTTGTCTTCGAGACCTGTCCCGAGGAATAAAAGAATCGTGTACTACTTTATGTATGCCTAGTATTTGATTCAAGTCAACATTTTATTTCAACAAAGATAGTAAAACAATATTTGTCTCATCGGCAAATGTGATAATTGAATTCAAAGCCTCCATTCAACAATGCAGGCAGACTTAAAAATGCCCAAATTACACAACTGTCAACAACAGATGCCTTAACTCTTCATTAGCCTTAAACGAAAAAAATGTATAAATTTTTCCACACTAATGATTTTATTTCAAGCAATATCCTCTACTTACGTATAAATAAACTTCGCTAAATCATAGCCGAAATATGCATGCCGTGACTACTGCTAGGTGCAAGACTGTGAAATATTTTGGACAGAATGTACGTCTGTTACCTGCGACGCCATTTTGTGGCAGTGTGACTTCACGTCTGCATGTCGGGCAGCTGAAGCTCTGACGCCTCCCGGCGTGCTTTAGGAGACATTTCTCACAGAAAGTGTGCACACAGGGGAGTATCTTCGGCTGGCGAAACGTCTCGAAGCAAATCCGACAGGAAAGAAACTCCTCTCGTACTTGTTGCCTGAAGCCAGTGTCAGCGGCCGCCATCTTGGTCTCGTGTGTGGTGTCCTTGACTATAGCGTAACGTGCATTCAATGCTATAATCCACCACCTGTATGACAATGATATGAGAACCTAATCTATAGCCTTAAAGTGTTCACTTCAAAGGCACTTCAGTCGCGTCTCTGATGCACTTACTCACTACCGATAGCACTCCTTGCCCACTGTACACGTATTAGAGTTGAACTCTTCTAACACACAATACCTTGTCGGGGTCTCTCTGGTTTTACGTGTAGCTTGAGAGTCCAAACACTAACTTGTAGATACAGAGAAGACTGTAAAGGAGCTACAACATATTCGTTACACAGCAAAATGGCTTCCATACAAGCTCGCTGACACAGAGCCACAACAAAATGAAGCAGCGTTAAGACAAAAACCGCCACTGGCGACAGTTAATAACATCTCAGTAGTCATATAAAGAAACACATATACACCTCGTCGGTGACGTATTTTGCACACGTTGCCCCTTCCTTTGTAAGCAATGACAACTCTCTGGTTGAACATTAAAAGGCGAAGATTTAGACAGGCTTTGTTTGATAAGTTGTAAGGCAAGTCCTCAGATTTAAACGGATGTTAAACATACCAGGGAAAGTCAAAAAGAAATGCCATGTTTTCATCGAAGCTTAAATTCTTCTATACAAGACGAGTTGAAAATTGGCACAAACGTGAAGACACATATCTTTCTAGACTAAAATATCAAATTTTCAGATATATATGGTTCACAGAAAGGACATTACGTGACTCCCCCTCGTGTTATCAGACTCTAGTCAAGGGTGAATTCGGAACAAAGAAGGAATGACCTTCGATGCGCCTGCATGGGTTAAGCAGTTACAATGAAGACCCGAGGCATAGCACACTAGTGTACTCTTCCGTGGGAATGTAGTACAAAAACTACCAATGACGGAAAATGTGTACCGATGGGCTATGTATATTGAAGTGAATGCTGCCTACTAATGGTCAAAAACTGTAATTATGAGTCTTAGCGCTATAGCATACAGTAGGCCCTTATTCCCACTTAATGAGCACTATTTGTCTTACAGTTTGAAATGTCAAAGGGCACTGCTGAGAGATAACAAGGTGTGAAATCAAAGGAGAGATAATTATAGTGTCTCCACAAGCGATCAAGTCACGCCCCGTTAACTGGGACTTTAAGTGACAGTAAAGTCTGTTAACATTATTTATGGCCAGAATTAGGAGATACAGAATTAGGTCAGGGCCTGGTGGTGTCTTGGCTGGCAGCCAGACCTTCGTAGGCTTCTCTGTATCTGTACTGGGAGTGCTGTATGCAGAAAAGTGTTTTATATACATAGATACTTCTGACAGACACTGTACACACGAGATGATCTTTTTATCAACGACCAAAATATGAGTTAAACTGCTATTGTTTATAATGATATCTATATTTACAATAGGGATCAAGACCCGATGTTTGAAATATTGATCATGATGTCTTTAATGATTGTTTTCCAATGGGTTTATCTTGTAGTAATGGAAAATCTATTGTATTCCCTGTCCATGAGGCCGAATAAAACTCTACTCTTTAAGAGAGACATCAATACTCTGCGACGGGCCCTCATGCTGTCACGTAGCCATATGAAGTTCATGGTCAGCATTCCAACATGGCGGACTTTGACCAAGTTCTGAAGAAGCACATCGGAGAGCTGGGGCCGTATCAGCTATGGTGGTGTTTCCTTGTGTATCTCCCAGCTATACCGTGCTGTATGCACATGTTCTCTATGGTGTTTATTGGGGCTACTCCGGTACATTACTGTGCAACGCCAGAACTGGATTTGATGGACCTGTTGTTGCAGCGAAACGCTAGCTGGGCTGAGAGGATGAATGCAACCATTCCCTGGGAGCTAACAGACGGTGTTTGGCACCACAGTAGTTGCACAAGGTTTGCCCATCTCTGTTCTAATTTGATGGGGGGGGGGGGGTATTTGAGAGTGCGCACTGCCAGCAACATTGTGGATTGTGCCAAAAAAGACGTGCGTAAATAAGATAAGAGGGTAAGATCAACATATATTACGCTAACCGTTATATATGTAACTTGATCTGCTATCAAACGCATGCTTGTCGTGCTCAGAAGCCATGTTTATTCCTTCCAAAATTGTATTCTTTGTAATCCCGGCCTTTTCCGATAGATGGCGATCACTGAGCAACCATTGAGAGGCCAATGGTTTTACAAATAAAATATGATGCAAGAAATTGTGACTTAAAAGAAAAATTAGAGTTTAAAAAAACGTAAAGAAAGATTTGTTTTTGATTTATGAAATTCGTTCAGAGGCTGTACATATCAAAGTCCAGAGATTTTATGGTTTTATTACGACACAATGTGACGACAATCTATAAATCATGCCGGAGAAAGGAACAATTACTGTTGATTTCATATATGCAAAACCTTGGCCCACTTGTAGTGCTGTAGACACAAGGCTTTGTTTGTGTTCTCTATGTTTAAAACACGCTTGATCAACGTGGCAAAGATACTATTTTTATCATTTCAAGAAATATTTCCACGTTTAATTTCGTCTTTCCAGATACAACCTGAGTGACGAGTACAGTAATTTGGCCCCGACCAACACCACAGCTGAAACATTCAACTTGGCGGCCAATCTCTCTATCACAGGATGCGATGCAGGATGGGAGTACGACCGGTCACAGTTCCACACCAGCGTCACAATGGAGGTTATGAATTCCCTGCTAAACCTAACAGAAAATAGTTTATAGAAAACTTGATTTTGTTCGTTCAATTTTACGATATCACTTTAATTGTATGATTGGAAAGCTTATTATCTACTCTTTGAAATGATACTTAAATAATCTTGAGTGGACCTGAAATTTTAGTGACGAATGTTCAAGGTCAAATTTATCTATTTGTTTTGCAGTTTGACCTAGTGTGCAACAGAAAATGGCTGAACAACTTGGCACAGTCCATTCTTATGGTAGGGGTGCTCTGTGGAGCAGTTCTTTTTGGCGATCTCTCAGACAGGTAAGCTAGTACGTTACAGGGTACAAAGTTAGCAAGTGACTTGCATGTAACTAATAGTTTTCAGCATTATAGCAACAGTGAATTGTTATCATCTCAATATTTACCTCCATGTACGGAGGTTTTGTTGACGATGTGTTTGTGTGTCCGAAGAGTTAGTTATTTGAATAGAGCTCTGACTGTTTGATAAATTGGCCAGATTTCATATTGTTTTTTCAGGTATGGAAGAAAGTTGACGTTCTTTATAGTGCTGAGTCTACAAGTTATATTCGGCGTGGCGAATGCCTTCACCCACAGCTACGCAGCCTTTGTCTGTCTGCGGTTCCTAGTGGGAGCCTGTGCCTACCCAGTCTTCATGATCGCCTTTGTTATTGGTAAGTTTTATAAACTCTTCATAACATCTGTGCGTTCTGCACATGTGCTGTTAGATTTATATGAGGCTACGACGAGAGTGTGTTTTAGGTGAAAGGAAAAAAATTCTTTTATCCATTTAACTCTTAGAGGATGCAAAGAGATGCAACGAATTGAAGAAATACTGAGTGTGACTATAGGACGTATTCGCCTTTGGCTGAAGTTGCATCTAGATGACATTGAAAGTTAAAAGATGAAACACTGACAAAATGTTGTTCTATTCCTCAGGACAGGAGATTGTCGGGCCGTCCAAGCGTGCCTTGGCCGGGAGCGTGATAGAACTTGCCTTTGCAGCTGCCATCATGGTGCTAGCCGGTCTCGCCTACGCCATTCGGGAGTGGACCTTCCTACAGCTGGCCATCACACTGCCCAGCGCGGTGTCCATCCTATCGTGGTGGTGAGCCTCATGGTGCATGACTTATCATTACCTTCGTGGAAGAGGTTCTCCTTCCACGGGGTACTGTTTTAAGTTGCGTTTGTGTGCTCGCACCTATAACTCACGATCCACTTGATGGATTTGTTGGAATTTTGGTATGAGAGGAGATATTGAGGTCCGGAAAAAATATGGGGATTTTGAACCATTTTAGTGTATCTTCGGATACCGCAGCATAATAGGTGGACATCACCAAAGGTCGAGTGGTATACATGGTTCAGAACACGTTGCCACCGCGCCGCGTGCCTGATTGCATACAAATGTGCCCCTGAAGGTCACTGACCTCTTATGGGTAACTCTTGTGTATAGGTGAGCCAATCTGTAATAAACGCTAAGCGTAATTTTGTAACCCTTTCCTTTGTATCGGTAACACCAGGTTGATCCCTGAGTCACCGCGGTGGCTGATCGCCAGAGGGAGGGTAGAGGAGGCGATGGAAGTCATTCATCTGATGGCCAAGAGAAACGGGAAGACCCTTCCCTCTGATCTAGACCTAGACGTTAAGACACGCGTACGGGTAATCACTGATACAAAATCTACTCGCTATAACAGCAATATCAACAGCAACAGATACACGTGCATGTCTGTGTCACAAATTGAAAAATGTTGTCACATTTACCGTGTCCCCCCGGCGTCATTGGTTTCATGTAAGAAAGATCATCCGGCAAATACAGTATATTTAGTAACTGTCTGGTGCTAC
>NW_017803910.1:137396-300422 GCF_001625305.1 Branchiostoma belcheri | reverse complement strand
CCAAATTCAAACCTTCTGGAATATTAATTCATTATCACACTATTGTTGCAGACCAAAGACCCATGCCGGTTACATGATCATCGGAGCTGTGGGCTGTATAATATGTCCATTCCTCACGGTACCCTACCTACCGGAACGTAAGTACAACTTCGTTGAGTGCCTGGACAGATTTGAAAGACATGGCACTCACAAAGAAATTATAATGCAAAAATTACATATTCATCGATATGCCAGAAGTGCAGAAGATACTGCCTGACATGTCCAAAGCGTTTATACACACTGTCTCCACTTTGTTTCAGATCTGAACGCATTGTCCATTACCCTGGCCATGATTGGTAAGTTCGGCGTCACTGCTTGCTTCAACACCATCTGCATATGGACGGCGGAGCTGTACCCAACTACGGTCAGGTACAGGCTGCAATAAAATATTTGTCATACCTAATTGCAAGAACCGATCTCAACGCCAATCATACTCATTTTCGCCGCATTTTTAGCTATACTTGATAGAGACATACAGGACAAGACGAACCAGTTTTTACGCCATAGTTTTCTTTTTAGCTGTTTTTTGACATGTTTTGTTCCACAGGAATATGGGTGTGGGAGTCTCGGCCATGTTTTCTCGTGTAGGTGGGATCATCTCACCGTATATGGAATTGTCCAAGAGGGTGTGGGGTCCTCTGCCCTATATCATCTTCGGAGCGCTGTCCTTTCTGGCCGCCCTGGCAGCGCTGCTTCTACCGGAGACGCTCGGAGCAGAGCTTCCGGTCACCCTGGAGGATGGGGAAAAGTTTGGAAAGTGAGTACCTTTAAAATTGAAGTAGACCCAGGATAATTGAGTCAAAACGGTTTTTCTTTGTAGTAAAGGGGGCGGCAACATCTGGACAAAAGGCTGTATCTTTTTTTTTATTTTAGTATGTGTTTCATTATGTCTTGATAACACTGTACTCCTTGTTTCGGCAGGAGAAAGCAAAAACGTCCTAGGAGCCACGAAGCAAACGGCAGCGACGTAAAGCAACCATACTCCTATGATACACCTGAAAGTGCAGAAAATGGCTCTGTTTCAAACCAAGGGTCGTTAGAGAACATGGAGACTTCACTGTAAACAGGAGTTCGTCGTTCAGAGACAACATTAATCTTTTTCTTCATAAACTGACCTATAAACAGTCCATGGAGCATTATTAATAGTTAAGGAAGGCTTGCGGTTTGACCTGGAAACTTTTATGAACATTTATCTTTTGTCCATAAACTCTATGGAAAATTACTCCTGGTAACTCATAGTAAGATTTTTATTTCTACAACACATTCAATCTAATAACTTTTATGAATGAAAATGTTTATTATTACATTTACATTGACTCATTAGTCATTGTATACAAAGTTACTCGTAGAAGGCCATGGAACTTCCAACTTTTCCCCCTTTTTGTAGTGGTCAGTTTCTCGTTGCTTTGATGCCAATCATCCTGCAAAACGTTCCCGGTCTGCGTTTGGTGCTTCAACGTTCCTCGCCTCTAAAACTTTCCTCGCCTCCTTGAAAACATGGTCTTTAAAAGCTAAAAGCAATGATACGTCAACGTAACACCGGGGGCATTGCAAAGCATTGTTATTACGTAATTGCCAGTCATAATGTGGAGAATGATAAACAGTATTTTCGTACAATAAATCATATAATTTATGCTGTTTCATAGCAGCAGAAATAACTCGTCAGTTCAGACTCTTCCTTGATTGGGCCACGTATTTGAAGAATGGGTCATTATACTTCTCATTTACATATAACGGCACGTAACAACACTTCCTAATACAATGGGGCTTTTACAAACGCGCTTTCTTAAGATACTTTGAGTACAAGTTCAAGTACATCAAGGCCATTGTAACAATACACGTAGTATCTACTAGTTATATTTATTAAAGCTTACAAAGTAAGGTCCATTGGGTATTGCGTAATCAGGACAAAGTTCAAAAGAAGGCGTGCCAGATATTTTACACAACCCCTCTACGACGACTTTCCCACATGTTGTTACAAAATGGTCGACTTTGACGGCGCTCTTGTGTATCTCGGGGCTTTTGGGAAGTACCAAAAACTCATCTACTGCCTAACATGCGTCCTGACGTTGCCGGTATCTATGCACATGCTTGCTATGACGTTTTTGGACGCCAAGGTGGCGTTCCATTGTAACGTCCCTGAGATACGTCACGCCGAGCCTGGGACAGAGAACTACAGCTGTGCGCTGAACTATTCCATACCATGGGAACAAGACAAAGAGACCAAAGAATGGAGACTATCTGGCTGCGAGAGGTATGTATGATCAGTTTGTTGACCATAGTATTAATTTTTAGTCGTATTGTCAGATGCGTGTACATATACAAGGCAAATGGCATAAAGCAGCAATAAGTAACACCTGTACAAATACAATTGCATTAGGCTTTGACGCTAAAATCTATCACAACGAAGAGACAATTATTTTATAAGAATTAAAACATTTTGTATCTTCATATTCATACATTGTGACCTGCGGCTTTGCAGAACTTCTTCATATAGGATAAACTATGTAGAGCAACCCAGACTGCTGAATGCTAGCTAAAATATACTCAGTTTTCATTTTCATTGTGGTTTATGTGAACAAATTCCTACCATGCATGCACGCAAGTGTATGTGTGCTTCTTCTTTGTTTACAAAATCAATAAACCTACCCGAACCTCGCACCTTGCTACCCCTTGTCCTCAACATGACCCTATTTTACTGGACAGAGACCCAATTGTTACGACTCTGTAATTGGAATATCAAATGTGTTAGTGAATAGACCATGCCCATGTGCTCGCTCGCTTTGGCTTCTTTTTAGAATAATGGCTTAGAATAATAGAATGACAACCGTCGCATATTTAGAGCATATATTCACCCTGCCAAATTGTGTTCATGACGGTATCAGTACATTTGTTCTGTAGGTACAGCGTTGTAAACTCCAGCCTGGCGACAGCCAAATGTCCTTTTGATGTCATCAACGAAACAGCTCTCGGCTACTTTAATGGCACGAACACGTCATCATGTAACCATGGTTACTGGTACGACACGAGCCAGTATCACAGCAGCATTTTCACTGAGGTATGAAGAGATAATAATTACAGCTGCACACATTAGATAGGTAATAAAATAAAATATGTAAAATAAAATATAATGTACAATAAAATTATTAAAATAATAGCTTACATGTACAACAAACAAAAGATAATGATTTGTTACATACATTGTAATAGTAATTGTATAAACCAGTGTAGTTACATGTAAATATTAACATTTACCAACTAGCTTATAATTGCTGTTTACATCCCTTATACTTTTTTTTATCTTTTTTTTTTAATTCTTATTGTTTAGTTTGACCTGGTGTGTGGCAGCAGTGAGTTGAACCAGTTCGCCCAGTCCATGTTTATGGTGGGGGTGCTGATCGGAGCTGTTGGCTCAGGACAACTCTCAGATATGTAAGATCTATAATCTAAAATTCTATGTATACTGATTTAAATGTCAAATTTTACCACAGGAAACATGTAGCAGGGCATATTGTATTGGAAGCTTGATTGCTGTACAGTCTAGATCACGTACTGGCATAGAAGAAAACCAATTCATGACTGAGAGCGTTTACTTGACATGGGTCCATAACCACACAAAATTATTTCAATTACGAAATGAATGATTTTGACCACAACGAAATTTTGTTTCGATATGTATTGCGGGAAACGAACAAAATTACCAAATGAAAAGTAATCCAAAAACGATTTCAACAAAACCGTTATTGTTATCAAATGTACGACTATTATTGTTATTTCATTCCCCGTATCTTATTCAGAGTAGGGAGGAAGAAAACCTTCTTCCTGGGCATCTTGATGCAGCTCATTTTCGGAGTAGCTGTTGCGTTCTCTCCCAACTATACGCTGTTCGTCGTCTTCCGAGCTTTTGTCGGCGCCTCCGCTTCTGCTGTCTTCCTACCATGTTTTGTTATAGGTGAAATATTTATATTTGATAGATTTCATAAAACCTGGAAATATATTAATTTACTTAATTGGCGAGTCACAATTTACTTAATATTAGTATGACCTGTCTGTATTTTAGAACTTCATCCCATGCTCAAGATGATAAATAGATGACAGTGACAATATTTGTATTGAAATGTCCAGGAACAGAACTGGTGGCTCCCAGCATGAGAACATGGGCTGGAACTGTCGGCGAGATCTTCTTCGCCATTGGCTACATGCTGCTGGCACTCATAGCGTACTTCATCAGGGACTGGAGGACTTTACAACTTGTCATCAGTGTTCCAAATGCAGTCTTCCTCTTCGCCTATCCGTGAGTAGAAGGTTCTAAGAAATTAGTTTTAAATCCCAGACACTGCCGACACCGATTCATGTCATAGTAATGCGGCAGCAAACTTAAATCATATAACTGTTTCAACCAGTCATAAATTGTCACGCTCTGTTTATTACAGCTTGATCATTGAGTCTCCAAGATGGCTGCTGTCCAAAGGTCGTGACGAGGAAGTGGCCGCCATTATGCGGAGGGCAGCCAAGGTCAATGGGGTCACACTGCCTGATGAGGTTTTCACAACAAAGAAAGTCGATAATGAAAAGGTGAAGATATAACAGATTCATGTAGTATTTACAATCCTCAAAAGACATTACAATATTAGGCGATGTGTAACGATAATGAGCATTATTGTCTTCATGAGTCCTTATGTTCTTAGAGCTTTTTCCTATTCTTCCTTCTAGCCAAAAGACGAGAGGATATATACTGTGATAGACCTTGTGCGGACACCCAACATGGCGAAAAAGTCTCTGCTAATTTTCTTTAACTGGTGAGTCAAAATGAACGTGGCCAGATCACTTCGTGGTCATTTGTTTTAGAAATGAAGTAGTTGTGGATTATTTGGAAACCTTAGTACCCTATTAAACGTAATAGATCTTGTCATCTTGTCATTTTCAGGTTGGTGATTTCATTAGTGTACTACGGTCTGTCCCTCAACACCTCCAACCTTGGAGGAGACGACTACCTTAACTTCTTCATCAGTGGTGTGGTGGAAATACCAGCGTACATCTCGTCTGTCTACATTGCTGACTGGTTTGGAAGGTAAGGATATTTCAGCCATAAAAATATACACAAGCAAATAATTTCTCTAACATCTAATTGGTCAATCCTGAGGCGAAGTAACGGGGAGGTTACAAGGCAAAACAACAAATTCGACCCCATTCTATCACGCACGTAGCGCTAGTCCAAGAGCCCTTTGCCCTACATAGTAAAACTCCTAAATGAGTCAACGTTAACAAGTAATGTATTTTCTGTTATCATGTATACATGTAGAGATCATGTAAATACGTGGAGATCGCAATTCAATTTTATGTATAAATTCTGAGCTTGAAGGATATTTTAAAGTTGTATTTTAAAGTTGTTAAGGTGGACACTGATGTAAGGAAACATGCAATTCAGCATCCGAGCTGCAAAATGTTTTCAATCAATAAACCAGTCATCATCAATCAATGATTATGACCAGCTCAATTGGTTGTTTCTTGCAGACCAAAGACTCATGCCGCTTACATGATCATCGGAGCTGTGGGCTGTATAATATGTCCATTCCTCACGGCGCCGTATCTACCGGAAGGTAAGTACAGCTTCGTTTTGTACTTGGACTGATTCAAAATATATGCCTGACGTGATATGAAATAAAGATGTACACCGGGAGTTCAGGTGCAGCAAGCAAGAAAATATTACATACATGTTATGGCCAAAACGTGTGTCACCTACATATTTTTCAGGTCTAAACGCACTGTCCATCACTCTGGCCATGATTGGTAAATTCGGACTGACCGCTGGTTTTAACATCATCTACCTGTTTACGGCGGAGCTGTATCCAACCATGGTCAGGTACGTTCGTCCTTATTGATGAAAATATCAATATACGGATGTCTATAATTAAGTCATTTTTTTCATAAAGATGATTATTTTAAAGAACAATGTACAGATATATTCTCGTTCATAATCACAAACGCTAATCAACTATTTGTTTGTTTTTTCTTATTTGGAAGCTTTTACAACATTTTCACAGATTTTTAGCAATCACACATGCTGACATGCAGCGCCGAACATTTACAAACTTTTCACACTACCATTGAGTTTGACGAGTTGTTTCTGTAATTTTTGTCACAGGAATGTTGGCGTGGGAGCCTCGTCCATGTTTGCCCGTGTAGGTGGGATCATCTCCCCGTATGTGGAGCTGTCCAAGAGCGTGTGGGGTCCTCTGCCCTATATCATCTTCGGAGCGCTGTCCTTTCTGGCCGCCCTGGCAGCGCTGCTTCTACCGGAGACGCTCGGTGCAGAGCTTCCGGTCACCCTGGAGGATGGGGAAAACTTCGGAAAGTGAGTACTGAGACATCTTGTTGTCCAGACTCTCCTTTTCTGCATACATGCATGCATGTCACATCATCAATGAATCAGCTATAGTAGCTTTTATCAGGACAAGCTCATGTAGCGTTATATCACACAGCTTGCTGTCTATCCACTGACATTTAATTAAAAAGTGCTAACTTGAGCTTTTCTAACACAGGTATGATGGGTACACAGTACTTGTATCAGAAGATAGCTTGGAAATGGACCAGTTTAATCACCAGTCGGTACGTTCGGCCATGTCATCCTTGAAATAGATATGCCTAAATGGATGGATTTTTAATGCATAATTTTAAATGATATTTAACTCTGTGTGCCCATTGATCCCTCTGCAGAGCAATAATTGTATCAATTATGGCAGTGATCAAATAAAATTCAAAGTATTATCTATCTAAGTGTTTTCAATGATTCAGCTAACCTGGTGATTTTATGAACCAGGTTTTTCGGCTGGTTAGATTTTAGGATTTCAAATGGGCAACAGCCTTTAGTTCATTACAGCAAGTAACTAGTATCTTGTACCTCTATGTTCTAACTTCAACTGCGAACCATGGACATGGAGTGTGATTTTTATTATCATGGTGCGTACGTAGCATCAGTCTCTTTTAAGAGTCACTAATGAGAGTGTCTCATGTTAAAGTCTTTTGTAGCATTGTCAAGTGTACATTTTTTTCAGCGGTAAAACACAGCAGCGTGTGAAGGAAAGCACCGAAGTCCCCACAGACGAAGGCAGGGTAAACCCATCATTCTCCCATGATGCATCAGAAACCGGAAGTGTGACGAAAGGAGGACTTCCCGAGTTCCGTGGTCCATTAGAGACTCAACATATTACCTCAGTGTGACCAGCTTTCTCTAGTTCAGTATTCTCAGCGTTTGACCCCAACAGGAATTTGAAAACAAAATTATCAACTTTTTTGGTCTGTAATATGTGATGAATCTACAGTCTAAACTTCAAACTTAATCATGAATAAACAAAAGCTCAAGCAAAAAAAACACATGGGTGTCTCATGTGATTTAAGATTTCTGGTAGTAGAAAGAGATCTGAAGAATGATTCTTAAATATTTGTGTTAATTAAGGGTGTTTGGTCAACAGTATGAGCGATCTCTTATTTCCAAATCTTGCAAAGTGTTCTAATGACGTCTATGGTAGATTTGAGTTAGGTCAACTTAGGTCAGCTTGAACGTGCTGTCAAATACGACCTGTGTCCCCTTTTGTAGGTCGTGGTAGAAAGTTGGACTTTCTACCATAGCTTGGCAGACTGTATGCCGAGTTCGTTAATGTTTGAAAACAGCAGTCACCGGTACCGGCCCCCGTCCAGTATCGCAAAGTAAATCTTTCTGGAGATAACGCAGCAGACAAAGGAAGCAGGGCTCTCAGCGAAACATAATCATCACTAAACCGCGTCCGAGCCCGCTAAGATGGTGAATTTCGACGCTTCGCTGAAATACATCGGTTCGTACGGTAAATATCAGAAGATCACGTATTACGTTGTTTTGGCGCTATGCTTGACTTGCCCATTCCATCAGTTGGGCAGCTCGTTTCTTGACGCCGAGGTGGACTACCACTGCGCCGTGCCCGAGTCACGAGCGGCCGAACGTCTGCCGAACGAGACCGAGTGCGTGTGGAACTACTCCATACCCTGGGAACGGTCTACGGAAGGTGGCACGTGGAGATACACCCAATGTTCAAGGTAGGGATGATAAGAAGATAATATTCAGAAATTTTACTGCCGCTTTCAAAAGAAAGATATTCCTTTTAGTGTTATTTTTTTACGAAACAGAAATACAGCCTGATACAATTAACTTATACTATACACATGTATTCAGTCCATACAAAAACGTATTATGTAGCCACGTTCTGGACATGCGTAGTGCCAGAGTCATGTGATTACAGGCGCCATATTGAATACAATGCAATTCGTATGTCATTTCCATGTACATGTATATCTCGTACGCTTATGCCAATATCAATGAAGCCAAGCAATAAGAATAATCCTCAGACACCGTGTTATAGGATTTACCTAGGTTACAATCATCTTGTGAAAAAGACGGACGCCATAGACTCCTTTGTACGTTATTATTAGGCATGCTTAGCTACATATATGGCTTGGTCGTGAAGTGGGTGGAGTCAAGGTTACGTGTTGTCATCATTTATTTGCTGCGTAGAAAAATCCTATCAGCTCAGAAGCTTCCAATGATGATGAAGTCAGCTGGATGATAAGCTGTTTAACCTTGACAAGGATATTTTGAAATTTTCATAGTTTTACGCACTTTTAGATGTTAACTTTGACAATGTCTTAGGTTGAACCAAGTCGCAAGAGGACTTAGGGTCTGGTCACAAATACGTCGTACGGTTGCAAAGTTTGGAGATTCTTGGAACAGTGGCGTCCGTGTCTTGTGTGATTTAGCTGCTTTGCTACGGAAAGGCTGTCTTTGATAGAACTTTGTCGACGGTTGCTTGAAAATTCTACGGCAACACGATGACCTACGATGAATGTGATCTGACCGGTACAGCCTCACTGAGTCAACAACATCAGTCCACCACTTGATTAGATAAGGGGTACGTTACTTAGTGTCTTTCTGTGTCATGACTATTTACTTCGTCAGTAGAAGATAGAAAATATTAAAAGTTTTGTATAAACAGTTCATTCTTAGACCATTCTCTGGTTTCTAAGGCCACAGTCTTAGTCTACAACGAAGAAAACATGTAAAAGACACACAACACATTCACAAGGTGTTGTTAGCCCTTCTGGTGGTGCCTTTGTGATGTCTGTTATGCAACATGAGTTAATCATTGAAGCGTCTATTCAGCGCCCTGTCCTTGTAACTAAGGAGGCAACACACTCTCTGCACAGAGTCAATAACTATTGAAGGTCTTTTAGATCAGCACGATTAAAGGTCAATTTGTTGACCTACGTTAACAACAAAGGGACCTTGTTTTGATTGAATCATAAGTAACGTACTGTTCTATATAGTTTACAACCGTCGTTATATGTACCCCGAATGAAGTCTTCGAAGTTCTATATTCACAACCAAAGGGGTTTGTTTACAAGCCGAAGTTTTGGTGACCTTAACCTTCCTCAGGGCAATATTATTACAGCTAGGTGTCACTGTTGTAGTGTTCGAAAATGCAGCCCCAAACGTATTGTCACACCTATGTACATATATATTGTCAAACAAAAATGATAAGAGAATAATAAAAAATTATGGCAGTCCATCAAACGGTCTTTGGATTTGAAAAAAATCCAAGGGAAGCATTGTATGGTCAAAACTTAGTTTAAGGTAGTCTTAACGCATCGTGTTTCAAAAATAAAGCAAGAAAACTAAATGTACCATTTCTTTTACAGGTACACTGTGACAGCTTATGAGTTGGGCAACTTGAGCTGCCCCTATAACGCCCTCAACATCACCAGAAATGACACAAGACCGACAAAAGGATGTGATGGGGGATACTGGTATGACACTAGCCAGTATAAAAGTAGCATATTCATGGAGGCAAGTCACCAAAACATCTCTGTTATTTATCACGTGTCATCATCAAGTTGATACTTTTAGAATTAGACATGTCATCATTCTTGTCATTATAATGAAAAACTGACCACACAATATGCAAACAGATCTATTTTTTAATGTTTTGTCTACAGTTCAATCTTGTGTGCGAGAAAAGTACCCTGAACAGCCTGTCACAGTCCATTTACATGGCAGGGGTCCTGGTTGGAGCCATCGGGTTTGGACAACTTTCTGACCTGTAAGTTATGAGTCTTGATAATGAATGCTTAAATGCATGGGAAGAAGGTCATGGATTCAAAATATCTATGCCGTATAACACTACATATAAGGAAAGCCTATCGAGTAGTCCTTTAAGAAATCTTTAATTTAACCCTATCGACTGCATGAAAAAATGTGCTCTTTGATTACTACGAAGCTAAACTTCCCGCTATGTCTTTATGTTTTATAAAATAAGTTTGAAACATATTGTCACTAACTGTTCCAATATATTATACATTCATTGTGATATGTAATGTTTCCATTGTAGAATCGGAAGAAAGAAGACACTATTCATCAGTCTGTTGCTGATGTTGGTGTTTGGGGTCGTGGTAGCCTTCTCTCCAGAATACATCACTTTCGTCATCATGCGATTTATTGTCGGTGCTTCAGTGTCAGGGGTCTTTCTGTCGGCTTTCGTCATAGGTGAGTACTGCAAAAAGTAATGCTTAGTCCAATTCATTAAAACTGACTAGCGACATCATCTTAACAACAGAACCAAGATATCGCAATGTATTTTTACTTCCCTACTGGAAGTATTGTTTTGGGCGGCGCTGGTTTTTACATGCATACGTTTTTGTCCGCGCAACAACAAGGATTGGAAGTGAGTGGGTGGAGATTGGGGTTTATTTGATGGACAGGGTTGTGACCCGGTACACCCTCGTGTTAGAATGTGGTATGAGGTCTCCAGTAATATGTACTATATGATCAGGGTATGAAACATAGACCATTATGTTATACTAAGATACGTTATAGAACCGTATGCTTTTGAGTGATAAATCCATTTTTTGCAATACATATACGAAACCTCCAAACACTTCCTGGAAGTCTGATCTCCGATTTCTTGTTAGGTACGGAACTGACCGGACGGGAAGACAGAACGTGGACGGGAACACTGCCACATATCTCCTTCGCCATCGGCTACATGCTGTACGCTCTGATGGCGTGGGGCATCCGGGACTGGCGACAGCTGCAACTCGCCATGGCTCTCCCTAACATCATACTGCTCTTCGCATGGCCGTACGTTGTCATGATTACTTTTACAATGTTCAAGAGTTTTTAAACATTATTATGCTACACTTAGGTTTCCCATTTTATGCTAATATAGATAGTATGTGATACCTAAATTTAGAACTATTTCAGTAGATACTGAAATGGGTTTGGAAACAGAATAAGGAAAAAAAAAATCTATTTGCCTCAGAAGCTAGCAAGCATCTACCTTACTAATTTTTTAACGAAAGCTTTGACAGACTGTTGCATCATATTGCCAGTGAGGTTTTAGGACAAATTGTCGGGTTTAGGAGGTGTTGATAAATTAAACTTGATAAATCTAATATTCTATACTTTGCTTGCTTTGAGATCAAATTATCATTACTTCATTTGTAAATTTCAATAGTTTTGTGATTGAGTCTCCAAGATGGCTGCTGTCACGTGGGCGTGATGAGGAGGCCAAACAGATTCTACTCAAGGCGGCAAAGGTCAACAAGGTCACCATACCTGATGAAGTCCTGGAGGAGAAAGCACACAAGAAGGTACACATATATACTCATATATATAATCTTCAATATATGTTGATCTTAAATTAAAACAAATGCCATTTGTACACGAAGAATGAATTCATATTTCCCTGATATCCTTTAGAAGAAAACGCATGTAAAACAATTATTTTAAAGATTACAAGGAAAGGAAATCAGAGGTTCCTACCCTCCTAATCCCACGGAAAAAAATAGCAGCACTGAAAAGCTGACATCCAGGCTAAGGAAATGTAACTTTTTCCCCAACAGGACGTCAAGCAATACACTGCCATTGACCTAATCCGCACCCCTCATCTGCGACTCATGAACATCATCTGCTGCTACAACTGGTAAGTGTTGCTGCAGCTGGCTCCTTTTAAACATATGTACAAGAACTGTTTATGGTAATTAATATTCGTGCAATTTAAGCTGAATACACGGAAGTCTTGTGAAATCTTTAGAAACTGCTTCTTAGATAATTACATAGTAAATATATTGCATACAATGTGTTAAGAATGCAACTTTATAAGGGTTTGCTTAGAAAGCATGACTCCTGGTCCAGCACATATGAACTCAATGATGCACTGTTTGCAGGATGGTAGTTTCCATGGTGTACTACGGCCTGTCCCTGAACACCGGCTCCCTTGCCGGTAACATCTACCTGAACTTCTTCATCAGTGGAGCTGTGGAGATCCCCGCCTACTACCTGTCATGGTGGCTACTGGATATCATAGGGAGGTGCGCATGCGTTGATATATCTCTTCCCATCATGCCTTACAGTGTTTTATGGAGATTGGCCAATGCTAAAACCTGTAAGAGTACTTTTTGCTTCCCTTCGTAATAAAAAAACTATTCTGATGCTTATGCATATTCTAAATCCTGTATGATCTTCATAAAAAATGACCTAGAAAAATTTATTCCTTTTCAGAATTAAATGCCACACGGGTTTCATGATTCTGTCTGGGGTAGCCTGCATTGTGGCACCGTATCTGGCGCCCCCTTACGTCGCTGACCGTAAGTACAGTTCATGGGCAACTAGTCCGATTACTCTGCAACTAATCTAACCTTGCTATTAACAAGAAACTTGTTTTGTAGAATAACTTTGATTTAACATACTCTTGTAGAACTTTTTCCTTTTTCTACTCGGTGACAACCTTCAGTTGATAACAATCTTTCAACCATATAATCAGTACTTCGTGTACTAGAGATAACAGGAATGACTGATTTCCATACAGACCTGGCTCCCCTGTCTGTCACCCTGGCGATGATAGGGAAGGCAGCGATCAGCGCGGGGTTTAACATCGTCTTCCTGCTGTCTGCAGAACTCAACCCGACAGCTATCAGGTGAGTAGCGACATCTAGCGGTTTTATGCTTTCAATTTCAATAGAATGAAAGCAGTTGTTAAATCTGCCAGTGCTTTGTGTATATATGTAACACGTAAATGATCAGTTTTAGGAATGACTCAAATTTCCCTAGCTAGACTTACTAATCTGAGATAATTTGGGTGGATTGATCTCAGTAACCACTTCAGGTACACTTGAATATAAACTAAATTCTTCAAAACATCTGAATAATCTTGATTGCATTTCCCTTCCCAGATGAGCTTAATGCATATGTGACCATATGTGGTCAACAGGGTGTGATACACAGAAATGCTAAATTCTAACTCTAAGTACTGGAAGACAATCATGTATCATGTAAATATCCTATTTCCTTCAGGAATGTTGGAGTGGGGGCCGGGTCCATGTTTGCTCGACTCGGAGGCGTCATCTCGCCGTTCGTTGTTCTCACCAACAAACTCTGGCTGCCCCTGCCTTTCCTCATCTTCGGTGGACTGTCTATTATCGGGGGCGTGAGCGTGGTCATCCTGCCTGAAACACTGGGGGCTGAACTACCTGAGACACTTGAAGAGGGGGAGAACTTTGGAAAGTAAGGATTAGATTAGAATAGTGGGAGGGGGGCATTGTATCGTGTTGTGCAACATAACATAACAAGTATAACATTCTTTTTTCACTTAACACTTCAAAGTGTGTCCGTGGCATAACAGACGACAGATGACAAGAAAATATAGATGTATTCAAATTTTATTTCAAGACAAATTTTGATAACAACTTTAACACTTTGTTTTACAGGAAAAAGAAGAAGAAAGTCTATCTATCAGACATCGAGAAGAATGGAAAAGACAATCAGGTATTTGCGGCTGGAGATATGGCCGAGGGCAAGGTTGATCCTTACGGGACGACTAACGGTGAAACTACGCCTCTCTGAACACTAACAACCACCAAATACATGTATATATTACGCCTTTCATCGCATGAAATGGCTTTTTTCTTGACAATTGACCATTATGAATACATTGATGTTTTCAACATACACATACCTTAACTCCTCATACACAGGTAACCTAGTAAATAAACGGAATGGTAATTCGTTTGTTTATTTATTTCAGGAATCTCCAATAAGTGACAATACACCACTACTCTTCCAGGAGTCCTCTTTCATACATTGTAACATACAAAAATTATAACAACTATTTACATTCGCCATCTAATAACAATACTAATAATACAACAAACGTCATTAAGGTAACTGCACATTTAACATCAATCAATAACCTTATTAAACAATATCACATTAAAAAAATGTTAGCCTGGATTATCATTCGATATATATTCGAGTGGAATCGCTTATACGCATGCTGATTACTAGTACCACATGTAACATTTAGTCACAACATTATTTTTTACTATATATAGGTCAAGCTACATAGATGTAGATTATTGGATATCTGAAGAGTGCATACTTTCAGATTTTTTTACTACTGTATCAGTAACATAACATTTATAACATGTTTTCACAAAAGTAGGGTGGAAAACCAAGAAATGTTACACATAGAACCAGGAATCAAACTATACCCATGGGATTGGATGGGTATAGTTGATGTTGATGATGTTAATAGAAAGTTGATGTTGACGTGGTTGGAGTTATAGATGAATATATATTCCTCTGATGATACTGAGATACGTTCACAATGCGCCATTCTTTAATTTCTTGTCGGCTTTGTCGTTTACCTGTTAATATATATTAAGATAACGAGGCTGTTCTGACAGTATATCAGACATTCGGGAGTCTGCCATCATACAGTGACCGAATGCTACAACAGAGACTGAGACTGTCGCTTGTGGAAACCCGCTGGTAATGACTGAAGATGGTCATTTTATGCTTACAGTCGTTGGTCACCAGGAGTTGACCCTGAACTCCTAGAGCCACGGCCGCCGGCCACTCAATACTCGCGACGTGCTTGAGGAACTTGCCGTTACTGTCGAACAGCTCCACTCGGTCGTTTCCGTAGTCGGCCACGATGATGTTGCCTGACTCGTCTGCGCAGACTCCACGGGGGTAGCTCAGGCGGCCATCCTCGGAACCCTTGCCGCCAAATCTGGAGAAATGAATCGATGACGTTTTACTGATGCAAGTTGTACTGTGATTTTACAAGAAATGTAAAATCATTGAAAGCATAACAAGTGGAATCAATTTCATGCAATATATTAAATAACTGTGAACGCCTTGTGTAGATTGTATACCTCTTACTGATAATCAAGCAATCAATTGGAACCAATTGAAGAAGAACATAACTTGGGCAAAGTCTTCTACCTACTGGCAATAACAATGCAAATTTCGTGACAAAACAGTCTATCCATGCTCACCTAAACATAAAACGCCCACTTTCGTCAAAGACCTTGACGCAGTGGTTCCGACAATCAGACACGATGACGTCACCGAGAAGATTGACGGCTACGTAAGACGGCGTGTCGAACTGGTAGTCATCCCTACCCATAGTGCCTAGCGTGGCCAGCGGCGATCCGTCTGTGCGGAGGATGATGACACAGTGTTGTCTGACGTCTGTGATCATCACACGGTCGTTTTTGACGTCGTACGCGATGCCCCACGGCTCTCCGTTCGTCTTGACTGTCTTGATGTGGCATCCTCTTGTATCATGCACCGTAACATCACCGGAGGAGTTCGTCACCCAAAGGTGGTTCTCTGAATCTGCAGCTATTCCGTTTGGAATGCTGCTTCTCCGATCTCCGACTGTTCTTGTGGAAAACTCCGATACAAAGTCCCCCTCCATGTTAAAGACTTGGATCCTCTTGTTTCCCCTGTCCACTACGTAGCCGAGACTGTCAGAAATGATCGCGCTGGCGGGTCCGGCAAAGCGACCGGGCTCGAACCCTGGACCGCCGACTTCGGTGTTTTGATGGGAACGATTTTGTCTTCGGGAAAGGCGAGGGCTTCTGTTCAAGCGTGGTGAGGGGGGCGTGTGCCACGGGCTCCTACTGACACCCGGTGACGGAGGTGCGTACGCCGGACCAGCGAGCGGCATGATGACTTCCCCGATGTTTTCACCCCCGTTCTCTTCTGCATGGGTCGGGATAAAATAGAACAGACAAAGTTCTGGTACCTCGAACCTTCTCGTTTCGGAGACAACTTCAGAGAGCCTGTCCTCTTCTCCACAGAGCATGTCATAGTCATCTTCAGTTGCAACATTTCCAGCGCGCTCGCAAGCGGCGGCTAGTTCGCCCAGGTGCTGAAGTAGACTTCCTCTTGTCGTCTGCAGCTCCGCCATTCTCCTGCTCAGCTTCACGTCCAGTTCACCTTCTGCAGACGAAAAGTTGGTGTCGCTCTCACCAGTGTTTTCCCGGTCACTGTCGTGTATGTCACTCTTGGCCTTCCTGTGGCTGTTGAGGAGTTCCCCTTCTGCGTAGTTCACTCGGCGGAGAAGGTCGCACAGCGTTTCTGTCTGCTCTCGTCCATTCTGAAGCAGAGCAAAGATGTTCTTACGTCTCAGGGTTGTTGCTCCTCGCAGCCCTGCAAATGTGGAAAAAACTTTTAGATTGAAGTGAAAAATAAGACCTTAAAGTGGTCAAATATTTTTGTCATAACAAACGTGGCGCGTCTGCTGCACCGGTTTATTCTGTTGTATTTCATTTATTTCAGGGGATATAAATATCAATCCCTCGTGTTTTTTAAGCAAAAACATAGAGCAACTAAAAGCTGTATCATTAAAAATATCACATCATTTAAGAAAATAATACCTATATTCAAACCGGGTTACCTATTGTGGTGTAAAAACTTTGACAAATGTGACAACGATACAATAATAATTTGAACTACACAACTCTAAGTAATGATGTCTCTGGGTGTTCAGTGGAGGAAAACGCCTTACCTGTGACAACATGGCCGTCATGTTCTTCATTGACACATTCCCCACACACCATGACCTCACACCGGCCACAGAACAGGTTCAGCAGCTGGTCAGGGTGCACCAAACACCGATCCGCCGGGGCAGCCGGGTCGGTTCCACGCTGCACCACTGTCGCCTTGAAGGTTTCTGTGAGACTTGCTATGAAGTGGTTGTCTTCGAGACCTGTTCCAACGAATAACAGAAGCATACTACATTTATGTACGCATATTTGATTCAACTCAACATTTCATTTCAGAAAAGCTGATAAAACAACATTTGTCTCATCGGCAAATGTGATCATTGAATTCAAAACCTAAACGTGAAAATGCAGGTAGACTTAAAAATGTCCAAATTGATCGTCAACAACAGATGCCCTAACTCTATTTAAATGAAGAAAAGGAATTTTTTCCAAACTAATGATTTGATTTCAAACAATCCTCTACTTGCGTACTTCGCTAAATCATAGCCGAAAGCCGTGACTACTGCCTAGGTTGCTAGACTGAAATGCTTTGGACAGAATGCACGTCTGTTACCTGCGACGCCATTTTGTGGCAGTGTGACTTCACGTCTGCATGTCGGGCAGCTGAAGCTCTGTCGCCTCCCGGCGTGTCTCAGGAGACATTTCTCACAGAAAGTGTGCACACAGGGGAGTATCTTCGGCTGGCGAAACGTCTCGAAGCAAATCCGACAGGAAAGAAACTCCTCTCGTACTTGTTGCCTAAAGCCAGTGTCAGCGGCCGCCATCTTGGTCTCTTGTGTGGTGTCCTTGACTGTAGTGTAACGTCCATTCAATACTACATGTATAATCCACCACCTGTATGGCGATAGTATTAGAACCTAATCTACAGCTAGCCTCCACGTGTTCACTTCAAAGGCCCTTGGGTGGCGTCTCTGATACACGTCTCTGATCTCTGATACTCACTACTGATAGCACTCCTTGCCCACTGTACATATTAGAGTTGAACTCTTTTAACACGCATTACCTTGTCTGGGTGTCTCTTGCTATACGTGTAGCTTGAGAGTCCAAACACTAACTTGTAGATACAGAGAAGACTGTAAAGGAGCTACAACATATTCGTTACACGGCAAAATGGCTTCCATACAAGCACTGAGTTACAACAAAATGGAGCAGCGTCCAGAAAAAAATAGCCACTGGCGACAGTTAATAACATCTCAGTAGTCATATAAAGAAACGGACAATACAACACGTAATACCGGTGACGTATTTCGCACACGTTGCTCCTTCCTTTGTGAGCAATGACAACTCTCTGATTGAACATGAAAAGGCGAAGATTTAGACAGGCTTTGTTTGATAAGTTGTAAGGCAAGTCCTCAGATTTAAACGGATGTTAAACATACCAGGGGAAGTCAAAAAGAAATGCCACGTTTTCATCAAAGTTTAAATTCTTCTATACAGGATGAGTTGAAATTTGGCACAAACGTGAAGACACGTATCTTTATAGACTAAAATATCAAATTTTCAGATATACATGGTTCACAGAAAGGACATTACGTGACTCCCCTCATGTTATCAGACTCTAGTCAAGGGACAAAGAAGGGATGACCTTCGATGCGCCTGCATGGGTTAAGCAGTTACAATGAAGACCCGCCTGAAGCATGGCACACTGGTGTACTCTTCCGTGGGAATATAGTACAAAAACAACCAATGACGGAAAATACGTACCAATGAGTTATGTTTTGAAGTGAATGCTGCCTACTAATGGCCCAAAACAGTATAATAATTAGTCTTAGTATACAGTAGGCCCTTATTCCCACTAAATAGCACTATTTGTCTTACATTTTGAAATGCCAAAGGGCACTGCTGAGAGGTAACAAGGTGTGAAATCAAAGGAGAGATAATTATAGTGTCTCCACAAACGATAAGTCACGCCCCGTTAACTGGGACTTTAAGTGACAGTAAAGTCTGTTAACATTATTTATGGCCAGAATTAGGAGATACAAAATTAGGTCAGGGCCTGGTGGTGTCTTGGCTGGCAGCCAGACCTTCGTAGGCTTCTCAGTGTATCTTCTACTGAGAGTGCTGTATGCAGAAAAGTGTTTTATATACATAGTTACTTCTGACAGACACTGTACACACAAGATAAATGGAACTATATTGACACAACAAAAGTGCAGCGACTTTCGTAAGGTCTAAGACTGCAAGTAGATATACATAAATCAACGAGGTAAACAGTCTACACTGATCTTTTTATCAACGACCAAAATATGAGTTAAACTGCTAAAGACCCGATGTTTGAAATATGTATCATGATGCCTTTAATGATTGTTTTCTAATGGGTTTATCTTATTGTAATGGAAAATCTATTGTACTACTAACTAGTATTCCCTGTCCATGAGGCCGAGTAAAACTAATCCCCTTAAGAGAGACATCAATACTCTGCGACGGTCCCTCATGCTGTCACGTAGCCATATGAAGTTCATGGTCAGCATTCCAACATGGCGGACTTTGACCAAGTTCTGAAGAAGCACATTGGAGAGCTGGGGCCATATCAGATATGGTGGTGTTTCCTTGTGTATCTCCCAGCCATACCGTGCTGTATGCACATGTTCTCTATGGTGTTTATTGGGGCCACTCCGGTACATTACTGTGCAACGCCAGAACTGGATTTGATGGACCTGCTGCAACGAAACGGTAGCTGGGCTGAGAGGATGAATGCAACCATTCCTTGGGAGCTAACAGACGGTGTTTGGCAGCACAGCAGTTGCACAAGGTTTGCCCATTTCTGTTTAATGTGATGGGGGAGAAGTATTTGAGAGTGTGCACTGCCAGCAAGATTGTAGACTCTGCCCAAAAAGACGTACGTAAATACGATAAGAGATTAAAATAAACATACTAGTATATTACGCCAACCGTTATACATGTAACTTGATCTGCTATCGATATCAAACGCATGCTTGTCGTGCTCGGAAGTAATGTTTATCCCTTCCAAAATTGTTTTCTTTGTAATCCCGGCCCTTTCCGCTAGATGGCAATCACTGAGCGACCATTGAGAGGCCAATGGTTTTACAAATAAAATATGATGCAAGAAATTGTGACTTAAAAGACAAAATTAGAGTTTAAAAAAAAACGTAAAGAAAGATTTGTTTTTGATTTATGAAATTCGTTCAGAGGCTGTACATATCAAAGTCCAGAGATTTTATGGTTTTATTACGACACAATGTGACGACAATCTATAAATCATGCCGGAGAAAGGAACAATTATTGTTGAGTTCATATATGCAAAACCTTGGCCCTTGTAGTGCTGTAGACACAAAGCTTTGTTTGTGTTCTCTATGTTTAAAACATGCTTGATCAACGTGGCAAAGATACTATTTTTATCATTTCAAGAAATATTTTCACGTTTCCTCTCTCCAGATACAACCTCAGTGACGAGTACAGTAATTTGGCCCCGACCAACACCACAGCTGAAACATTCAACATGGCGACCAATCTCTCTATCACAGGGTGCGATGCAGGATGGGAGTACGACCGGTCACAGTTCCATACCAGCGTCACAATGGAGGTTATGAATTCCCTGCTAAACCTAACAGAAAATAGTTTATAGAGAACTTGATTTTGTTCGTTCAATTTTACGATATCACTTTAATTGTATGATTAGAAAGCTTATTATCTACTCTTTGAAATGATACTTAAATAATCTCGAGTGGACCTGAAATTTTAGTGAAGAATGTTCAAGGTCAAATTTAAATACTTGTTTTGCAGTTTGACCTAGTGTGCAACAGAAAATGGCTGAACAATTTGGCACAGTCCATTCTTATGGTAGGGGTGCTCTGTGGAGCAGTTCTTTTTGGCGATCTCTCAGACAGGTAAGCTAGTAAGTTACAAGGTACACAGTTAGCAAGTGACCTGCATGTAACTAATAGTTTTCAGCATTATAGCAACAGTGAATTGTTATCATCTCAATATTTACCTCCATGTATGGAGGTTTTGTTTACGATGTGTTTGTGTGTCCGAAGAGTTAGTTATTTGAATAGAGCTCTGACTGTTAATTGTCCAGATTTCCAATTGCTTTTTCCAGGTATGGAAGAAAGTTGACGTTCTTTATAGTGCTGAGTCTACAAGTTATATTCGGCGTGGCGAATGCCTTCACCCACAGCTACGCGGCCTTTGTCTGTCTGCGGTTCCTAGTGGGAGCCTGTGCCTACCCGGTCTTCATGATCGCCTTTGTTATTGGTAATTTTCATTACGTTTTCATAACATCTGTGCTTTAAATTTATTGCTATATGAGGCTACGTCGAGAGTGTGTTGTAGGTGAAAGGAAAAATAATTGTTATCCATGTAACTCTTGCATGGAGGATGCAAAAAGAAATGTAAGGAAGAAATTCTGAGTGTGCCTATAGGACGTATTCGTCTTTGGGTTGAAGCTGCATCTAGATGACATTTAAAGTTAAAAGATGAAACACTGACAAAATGTTGGTCTATTCCTCAGGACAGGAGATTGTCGGGCCGTCCAAGCGTGCCTTGGCCGGGAGTGTGATAGAACTCGCCTTTGCAGCTGCCATCATGGTGCTAGCCGGTCTCGCCTACGCCATTCGGGAGTGGACCTTCCTACAGCTGGCCATCACACTCCCCAGTGCGGTGTCCATCCTGTCCTGGTGGTGAGCCTCATCATTGCCTTCGTAATCGTGAAAGAGGGTTTCCTTCCACGGTGGTACATGTATTGTTATGTTTACCTTCACAGAAGGAAAACATATTGTTTTTGCTCTGTTTCTTCTTCCTCTTCTTCTTCTTCTCCTACGAACAAAAGGCCAATGACCAGGACCAGACGTCCGTCACCGTGGTAACTGGTGTTAGGTTACATAATAATTAATATTGCAAGTGCTATGCAGAATTGAATTCAAGAGGGGCTGCATGGTCACCATATATATGAGTGTGTTTGTAGTAGTAGTTTGTTAAGATGGGCCATGTGAAGGTAAACATTGTGCATTTGCTTCGCAAATGTTACCTTTCTACTAACGTCCATTCGATGGGTTTGTTGGAATTGTAGTGCAATTTCTAACCCTTTGCTGTGTATCGGTAACACTAGGTTGATCCCTGAGTCTCCACGGTGGCTGATCGCCAGAGGGAGGGTAGAGGAGGCGATGGAAGTCATTCATCTGATGGCCAAGAGAAACGGGAAGACCCTTCCCTCTGATCTAGACCTAGACGTTAAGACACGCGTACGGGTAATCACTGATACAAAATCTACTCGCTATAACAGCAATATCAACAGCAACAGATACACGTGCATGTCTGTGTCACAAATTGAAAAATATTGTCACATTTACCGTGTCCCCCGGCGTCATTGGTTTCATGTAAGAAAGATCATCCGGCAAATACAGTATATTTAGTAACTGTCTGGTGCTACTTTTACTGTTTTGTAGACGTGTGTGTATGTCGACATCTATTAACTATGATAGTTGTCAACTTCCACTGATTATACTTTATCAGTTCTAAACGGAGTAACAGTAGTACATGAACGTTTTTTTCCAAAATGTTGTTCTTTAATTAGAGGAGCAGTGGAGGCCAGCCTAGTGCCCTGGACCTTGTGCGTACTCCGAACATGCTGAGGAAATCCGTCCTCATATTCTTTAACTGGTAGGTATGCAAAATAATACATGTACGTGTAATAAGTGGCTACCGTGCAGGAAAGATGACTGCTTAAAACCTTTCGATGCCTGATACAAAATAAAACGGGCGAGTTTTGAGCAATTTTCGTATGTAATTTATTGTCTTAACGCAGTGTAGAATTGGGCCCTTTCTCTCCTCCTCCTCCCCCTCTCTCTCCCTCTCTCTCTTTCTCTCTCTCTCTCTCTCTCTCTGCAGGTTTGTGGTGACTATCCTATACTACGGACTGTCCCTCGGTACCTCGGACCTGGCCGGAGACGACTACGTCAACTTCTTCCTGTCCGGTGTGGTGGAGGTCCCGGGATATCTGTCGTCCTGTGTCGTCATTGAGCGATTCGGCCGCCGGGTTCCGCACATGCTGTACATGGTGGTGGGAGGGGTGGCGTGTGTCGCTGCCGCATTTATTCCTAAACGTAAATATATAACTTTGTATCTAAAAGTTTGTACCGATTTAGCTATTACTGCTTTTAGTCAGATTATAACGTTCTTGCGAGGAGAACCTTCAAATGACAATGTGTATAGAATTCAGAGGCCTTTCGGTATCAATTTTCATAGGACTTTGAACACTTTTGCATGACTTTGGAAGTTTTCCTCCGTATAGATTTGTCCCAAACTCTGATGCAACTAAATGTGTTGACTAGCGTATATCATTAAAAAGATTTCAAATTTTATCATTATAAATGGAACAGACTTATGTGAAAACATGGTAACTCATTCAGTTGTAAGAAGCATTGCCTAATAATGTTTTCATGCTGTTTATACTGTATAATTATCTATCTGTAGATCTGACGCCACTGACGATCACCCTTGTCATGATTGGGAAGTTTGGCGCCGCTGGAGCCTTTAACATCATCTACATCTGGACTGGAGAACTTTACCCTACTGTTGTTAGGTAAGTACATTGTCCTATTCAAACATTTCACATATTCCTACATATTGTATCTATTTCAAAGAAATTTTGATCATTTGGTTTTTATATCAGATTTTTTCTGGCTATCCAAACATTTTCACCTAGGTCTCTTAAATACCTTTTAAAATAACTTTATTATTCTTTGTAAAAGTGGCTTCGAGAATATACGTCGTCCCTAACTTTATCACTGTTTTTCTGAATAATAAAAATGTCCAGGAACGTCGGTGTTGGCGTGTCGGTCCTGTGGTCTCGCTGCGGCGGAATCGCTTCTCCTTTCATCGCCCTGCTGAAGGACGTGTGGGGACCGTTACCGCTGATCATCCTCGGCGCTCCCGCCTGTCTCGCCGGCGCTCTGGCGCTCGTCTTACCGGAGACGCTCGGACTGCCCCTGCCACAGACCTCGGAGGAAGCTGAACACTTCGGAAGGTACGCTTTAACATTACTCTTTGTAGTGATGATTTACTTTATTTCAATGCAACAGTCAGTCTTATAAAAGAGGTTTTGACCTTGTGGGTTTTATGATTAAAAGCAATCGCAATGACCCAGTCATACGGCGCCGCACGCGCGTAATCTGAATGAATTTGTGGGGTAATCTTTGTACGGCAAAGGTTGTTTTAGACTGTTAAGACTTTTAAACCTTCTTTGGCATCAATGCTGGATGGGAACACGCTGTTAGGTAATAAAAGCTAGCACGCCTTGTAATTAGGACGAACTTTTCAAATGGCATTTCTCACCATTGCGTATTCTTATATTACACTTCTGAGAACTGGGTTTCAAATGAAACCAATGTCAGAACAACATACTTTGTTTTTCAGGCGACGGAGGACCAACGAACAATACATACCCGGAAACAATGTGGAATCAGACGTTAAAATGATAGCAACACAATGAGGAGTTGACATTTTTGGGGTCTTCTAATCGGACAAGGGGCGAGATAAAGCATCTTTCCTTATAAAATATCAGTCATACACTTTTATATAACATGGTTACTCCTCTATGTGCGTCTTATAGTGCCTCTCCGTCATACCTGATATCATATGCTCATATACTTGACCATCAATTCCTCCCTTTTCTCATGAATTATTATTTTGCAAACATTTGCAGACAGAGGCTGCTTCCTGTAGTGAAAAATGCTTTTCCATTATCGTGTATTCATGTAGCTTAATTAGACACTTCTATGATTTCCCTTTTGTGTTCTCTATCAAAGATATGGTTGCCTCCTTTCTTCTGTTAATTGCCTTATGTGTCTTGCCAGATGCCTTCTTAATGTAAGTATTGTCAATTATTTCAAGTGGTGTATGCACCTGTCCCGCTTCTTAAAAGCTTCTTAATGAAGGCATCTAAAATTCCGGTAACTCTTCCGGCTGACGTCAACAAGACAGCGCAAGCGTCTGCAACAATGGTAGAATCTCCTCATGAAAGTCGGAACAGCAATTTGTCGTGTCTGGTTCTCAATGGGTCTTAATTGGGATTACGTGGAAGGTACTGCCTATTATTTCAAGTGGTCTATGTGGGTGGCTTAAAAACTCTCTGATTGGACACCTAGGCATATATAGTCATGGCAACGTGAATATTAACTGAAATATCGTGTACCTGGGGACACCGTCCTCATAACATATATGGACAACGACATCTCGTCTCGGATGTTTTGCCAGTTATAGCTGCCTCCTGTGAATGAGGAAAGCTTTTGTTCACAGCTCCTCAAAAGGGTACTGGGCATGCACCATCTACTTTGAAATGACAGCAGCCAAGGTTTGAAGAGGTTGGTAAAACACTTGCTTTATATCCATAAGTGGTAAATTGACTGTTTTCATGCTTAGTCATAAAATGTAACTTCGTGTCATGATATAAATTATAAGTCAGTTGCACGGTCAGGTGATGTGCTATCAAAGATAGGCGAGGTGAGGGAGGCGACAAATGTACTCCTTAGCGGACCAACTCCCCTGGCATTCCATATCTGTCTATTTAGCTTTAATTGGCCAATTTCTACTCCTTCCAACCGCTACCGAAGCTTGGTATATCAAAGAGTAGCCTGACTAAACCGCGCTCCCCGAAGGTTGGGGTGGGAGTCATTAACCTCCGGCCGACAGAGGTTGTCTAACACAGGCTATATCAAGGAGTAGATATTCACAAAGAACGCGGCGTGTCCCCGCCATGGGGTGAAAGCTCAAGAACGTCCTCGCCATGTTAAGCTTTCATCCGCTTCTACTTTGCACCAAAGGCGTCTAAGAGTCGCTCTATCTTTAAAGCAAAGGGGACTGATGTCACACATTTCAATACTATTCTTTTATTCCCTTAAAGAACACGGTATCTACTATATATCAAAGGCGCCTAAGAGTAGTTTTATGTTAATGCAAAGGTGAGTGATGTCACATTCAACACTATTCCTTTATCCCCTTGTGTATCAGCGTGAAGAGGGACGCAGTCGTCTTCATGGAGACACCCGGCTGGATCTACGTCGTCGTTACTATCCTGGGAAGTATGTATCTGAGATTACCATTTCACTTCTCTGCTATGTATATAGATTTTTTTACCATGATTGATTATATTTCAGTCCATACCATGGTATGGATGAAATATATTATTTCCGCTCGTGTTTCTTTTTCACTTCCTCCTCCTCCTACCACTCGTTAAATGGATTCAATTTCTTCTTTTTTTTTTTGCTAAATGACATTAAATTTGGCATGAAGGTAGAAGTTAAACTTTATTTGATACAGGCTTTTAAAACTGTTTTTAGTTTCTTTTCATTTTTCAGGCATAAATGTACATGTTGGGATCTGAGCCCTGGTATTAAATCCGAATGACCTAATATTTGGTATGGTGATACCTTGAATACATGTCCACAGTACATCATTCACCCTTTTGACGTACACCACTTCAAAATTGCGTGAAATAGTTTTTGTTTGCTTTTTCCGACAAAAAATGTACATTTTTGGCTCATGTGAGTGACAGAAAGTTCAGAGAGCAAAGCACGACTTTTTAACACTCATACACAATGACGATACGCAGAAATGTAGCATGGCCCTTTCGATAATGTTGATTATAATGTACCCCTACAGTCATCATCGCAGTGACTCTGATTGGCTGTCTCCTCACCGTCCTCGCCATCTGGACACGCCCAGTCCTGAGGAAGCTGGTCAACGCCCCTCTGGTCAGCCTCAGCTGTACAGACATCCTCTCTTCCAGCTTCGGCGCCCCTCTTCTGATCCATGCTTTCCTGCATCCCGACTGGGAACCGCCAGGGGCGCTGTGCTGGCTTCAGTCTTACGTCACTATAGTCCTATGGGGGGCATCAAGCTGTCACATGGCGTGTATCGCCCTTCAGCGATACTTCATGGTCTGTACTAACAGTGTGTACCTAAAATCCAAACGTGTCCTGTTCATCATTCTCTTGCTCACATGGTTGATTCCCACCGTTTCATTTTTGCCCATTCACGTTGTTGAAGAAGTGAAGGTTCACCCAAAGCTGAAACGATGCGGTTTGGGAGCATCTCCAAATCTATGGGGCAAGATTGTGCCATCCATTCTCTCTTTCTATGGCCCGTTCATAGCCACCATCACCCTGTACGCGCTCATTCGTTACCATGTAAGGAAGAGTAAGAAACGAGTAGGAGCACACGCGAACCCTTTGGCTGCACGCCTTACTCGTACTGAAGACGAAAGAGGCCCTTTCGTAGGGACTGCATCCGCCAAAATGACAAAATCGTCCCAAACCCCGGAAGACAGTACTACTAGCGTTTCGATGGGGGATCAAAATTATGAGGAGGATAAAAGGGGAAGTGTCCAAATCATAAATGTCCGCCCAATGACAGATCAGAAAGATCACGAGGGTGTTGGCCAGGGCAAAAATCCACCATCATATGATGATGAAGAACGCGAGAATGCCCGCTATGGGCCTGTTCAGTCAACCAAAAGCGTCCCAACAGTGTCTGTAGGTACAGATAAGGAACAGAATCGTTTTGTTCAGGGCAAAAATCCACCATCAGTTGATGAAGAAGAACAGGAGAATGCCCGCTATGGGCCTGTTCACTCACACAAAACAGTGTCCGATAGGGTAGATACAGATAAGGAACAGAATCGTGTTGGTCAGTTGGGCAACAGTTCTCCAAACAACGCCGCCGAAAAGCAGCTCACCAGAATGATGATGACACTGTTCTCAGTGTACACAGTCTGCTACATGCCGTTGATAACAATGGCAATGTTTTCCAGCCGAGTCCCGCGCGAAGCTTTCATTGTAGGTCAGGTACTGATGGCTCTGAACGGCGCTCTGAATCCGATTCTGTATGGTCTTATGAACAGAAATATCCGCCAGGGGTATAAACATATCTGGAACAGCATGCTGAACTACATCGTCTGAACACTCACTCACTCACTCGCTCGCTCGCTCGCTCGCTCACTCACTCACTCACTCACTCGCTCGCTCGCTCGCTCGCTCACTCACTCACTCACTCACTCACTCACTCTTTAAGGGAAGTAGACGTTGTTTGAAAAGGCTTCGTTGATAGAAAGGGTAAAGCAAAGCTGTACACTCGACTGTTGTCAGCAATAAAAAAGTTGGTTTCCTTTAATCAAATGTACGAGAAACGATGTGCAATTCAAACAAAATAATCATCTACTGAACAATAGTAAATGATGCATTTTGTAAATGCTGAACAAAATCACCATAGTAATTTTGAAAAAAAAAATTGTTGCTGTACATTTGAAACATGTTATTTGAAACATGGTCAAGTAAATACTTAGTGGTAAATAATCATACTTTAGATGTTTAAGTATTGTATATTGTTTTATTGTACTGTATGATAATGTTAATGGCAATGGGACAGTCTATACATGTGTTTTGTGATGTGAGCATGATTTAAAAATCTATTTGCGTGCGTGGATCCAAGTCCCGACGTACTAGCTTTTAGAAATATTAGTACCCACTTACTTGTAGTATCAATATAATTGTACTAGGATGGTCTGGAAATACACTTTATGAAGTTTAACTCACAGGTATACTAATGTATAGGTTGCAAAGTTGTAAGGCACAAAGTACTTTTGATCACTTTTGATCACTCGCTCGTTGCACTGTATTTGTAAATGGCCTTATCAGTTATTGTATTGCGATTTTTTCAAATATGACAGTCACTAGTTTTAGTTATAATATACGCACATGTATGTACTTTTGCCAGTGGATTATAATTTTGCATAAATTGTAACCAGTATTATGTATGTATCCCACCAGACGAAACCGCTTTACTTATCAATAAGCGTAAGAATGTTTGATGTGATTTATCTCATTAACCGTTTTATGGTACATGTACAATGTTAATAAAGTCCCGTTGTATTGTGACCAAATTTCTACATAGTACTACATAACTAAGGGTTTTGATTTCTTTTTCGAATGCAGTGGCTATTTTATTAATAACCCCGGGGTTATGTCATGGATATGTTGTAAGTTATCATTTTCCACATTTTTACAGATATGGCATTCATTTCTTTAATGAAACCAGTTTTCCCTGTCGATTCTGGAAACTTCTTAGAAATATCCTGCCAGCAAATGTTAGATAATATTCAGATTGTTCACATTGCACGTAAAAAGGAACAGGATGTTGCAAAAGACCTTTACATAAAATAATCAATCTTACACAAAGTATGAATAACGGAAAATCAGCAAAAGGAAGGGAAAACATCGATACGATGGTCCTTTGAGTGTCGCCATGTGTTACCGGGCTTTAGAAATGTTCGTCGAATCAGTGAGGCGTCAAATGTTCATCATTCTCTCTCTGTGCGCACAACTGGTGCGGGGAACAAAAGTTTTCCTCTCGTCAACAACTTGGGAGACAAAGGAGACAGACGTCATCTTGGGAGGGACGGTATAAAAGGCCCAGCGAGACAGGGACGGGCGAAGAGGGGCACCGGCCTTCAAGGAGACTTGAAGACACACCTAGCCCTTCGAGAAGACTACAAGACTGTATAGTTTTAATTCTAAACAAGCTTTCAGAAAACGATTCAGATCAACGGTGTGAACGAGAGAAGTGAGAACGTATACCAACAGACGAGGTAAGATTGACAAATATTTTTACGTGTTTGCTCAGTGCAAAGCCACATGGATCACTTCTGGGCACTGAACTAACGCTTTCTATCTCTTCTTCTTTGTTTAGACAATTGTAATTTACCGACCAACTCTCTAGTGCTTGATTACGACAGTGTTGGGAAGCCCAGACATAGCTTGAGACTATAAGTGACTTAAGAAAACGTTCCACAAAGTTTCTCTTAACTTGTGGACAGCGGTTACGGACCCGAATTGGGCCCAGTTTTTTTTTACTATTTGACATGAAATGCTTCAGAAGAGAATTTTTCGATATCGTTAGATCTCTTGGCTCATCGCGATCCACTGATAGCTGTCCACAAGTTCCAACCATCGATAAGCTGAATGAGTACAGCTGTCATGTATACTGGTACAAAGGGATGGTCGAACACTAAACGACCAATTTGAGATCTATACAAGCTAGTCCCTCGACGACTAGTCAATATTTCTGACGCCCAGTGTCGCAGTGAAAATTATCAACGCAATCTCCAGATGTCACTTAGAAATCATGACAACAGCGAGGGTTAAAAGACATTGATTTTCCGAGACAGATGTTCGTATTGTTTTTTTCGTAGGAAAAGTAAAACAGTTCTGTTCGTGTTGAGCAGTTTTCTTAACTTGGTTCATTCTTCTCGTGTGTTCGTGCTCCAGGTTGGGCCATGAAGGCACCATCCATCCCGACTGCAGCGGCATTTCTTGTGGCCGTTGCCTTAGGACAAACCCTGCTGACCCACAATGTAAAAGCTGAGTAAGTACCATACCTTTCGATTCTCGTCGCCATCAAAATTTAGCTTCGTTTCTTAAATGATGTTATATATTATAGGAAGCTGAAATACATCCCAAGACGATAAAGAGAGCTTCGAGACAGTTATGAACAACATCTACTGCAGCCCTTTTCATTTGCCCCCTTTCAAAGAGTTTAACAATAACGATCTTGCAGTTCCAGAAACAACCGCTATGTGCTTTGAGGAAGTTAAAATGAATATTTTCAAATGTTTGAATCTGATGTTTTATGTTGTTTGAAACATACATTTTGGTACTCGACCCCCACGAAAAGCGGCCTAAATCTATATCTATATATCTATATATATATCGAGTATGAATAAAAGGCACAAACAAACAAACAAACAAACAAACAAACAAACACGAAGTTTGATTGTGTTTTCTGTCCCGTAGACCCCATTTCTGTGACCTGACGGTGACGGTTCCGCAGGAGGAGGAGATCACTCCGCGGGAGAACACCACCGCGCCCTGCAGCGACGTCGTCACGTTAATGCTGGAGGTGACGTATTGACGTACTGACGTCACAGACTCCGTGCTTGAACCAGCTAGAACCATGCTCAGACGCGGTTCTGGATAGTCCACGTGTAACTTTCTTGGATAAGCGGAGACTATCCATAACCGTACCTGACGATCCTAGCCCATTCAAGTATAGAACTAGATAGGCACGGTTCTCGATGTAAAGGATACCTTGGTTCAGCGCAGTGTTAAATACTTCTCCAATAATATATTATAGAGGTGCTAATTTTCCTCTCTGTAATCTATTAAATCCGGGATTGAGTGTGTGAAACTAATCCTCATCCCCTCCCCAAGTGAGGTCTACTGGACAGTCCCAAGCCCTACCCCTACTATCCCATCCCAAGGGGGATGACCCTCACCCCCTTAGCCGGAGTGGACTGGCCCATCTAGTTTACGAAGTCGCGTGTGGTCTAGAGCTACTCTGTCGTCTTCTTTCTCCGACTGTCGTGTTTTTAACCGTCTTTCAGGGGTGGCAACTGGACGCCGAATCGTCCGACCCAGACTCCACAACCTGTGTCTACTTCAAGTGAGTAAATATACTGAAAAATTCTTGTAGTTTGCAAGTTGGGAGGATCCAGAAAAACACTGGGTTGCAATTGCGCCTCCTGGCAGGATTGGGCTGCTGTTACCTAACTGTTTCAAACGTCTGAAGTATGAAATAATGATGCAGATGTGCTAAGTTTGGGCGGTATGTGTCAATATCATACGAATTACATGGTTCAGAATACTTCCAGATTTACTTTTAATGCCCTGATAAATTATGCTACAGGGCACCTTTAGTATGGGGTATACGGAAAAGCCTGGGTACCTGCCAGGCCTGGCTACCTTGCCTGCTTTAATACCTCGCCTGGCTAGGCGTCAGGCAACTCAGATCCCTCCATTCATATCCTCACGAAAGATAAGACATCCAAACTGATAAAATGAACTTCAATATGCTATGTGCTTATGAGTTTATAAGCTATGTGCTTTTTTTAAGTTAATGGGTTATGGTAATGGTTTAGTGGTCTGGTTAGTTAAGTTCTTCTTCTTAGTGGATTGGCGGCCAACATCAACATACTGATGGCTTTGCTGCACTTGGTTGGTTGGTGAGGTCAGAGGTCACGGTAGCATGTTGATGTAATGTGTCAGAAAATGTCAGCTACTGCAAGCTATCCAGCTTGTTCTTAAAGGAGTCTAACTCTAAGGATTGGGCAGACACGACTTCCGCAGGCAGGGAGTTCCACTCAGCTACAGTTCGTGGAAAGAAAGACATCTGCCTGTGTGTTGTTCTGCAAAGACCCATGTCGTAGGTCAGGGGGTGTGACCGTCTTGTCTGTCGTTTGTGTTAACTGATAGTAGTTGTGTTATTGTTCCAGACCTGCGGTTACCCAGACCATCATGGTGGAGGAGACCCAGCAGGGATGCTGCGAGGGTTGGGAGGGGCTCGCCTGTGATCAGCGTGAGTTCACAGCTTTATATCTCATGGGATGGGAGTATTGTTTTGGGCTGCACATGCACTGGTTTATGGGCAGTTTGTGTGTATCTTGCCCTGAGCAGCAAAGGTCAAAAGTGAGTGAGCAGAGATTGAGTTTAAGTTGATTGACAGGGTGTTAAGAGATGTGTGTTACTAGAATCTAAATATCTCATCTCTCTGTTCTGTAATTATTGTTTTCCGATGAAACAGCAATAAAAAACATGTTCTCCCCCCCCCCCAGCCATCTGCACCTACACCTGTCAGCATGGAGGTGTGTGCAGTGGCCCTGACACCTGCACCTGCCCACCTGGATACTACGGACTCAAGTGTGAGTGGGGAGGTAAGCAACTCAAGAAACAGTCTGGTCACAAATGGTTTATTTTGTAAACAGGCTAAAGTTCATGAGCAGGCAGATGTCATTCATGATTGTATAATCAAGTCAGTGTGGCCTAATGTTAGAAATAAAGTTCATTTGTAACCTTTTTTTATGAAAATTAAGTCATCACTTTCAAGAAACATTTTGTAGCATTTAACTACTCCCGGTGTGAGTGGTTCAAACCTTACACTTACAGTCTGGTCTCAGGTTTGACATCTTGAAGAGGTGATAGTAACCTGTTATGTGAATCCTTCCACAAATGTGGTAAATTGTCATAAATGAATAAATAAATTTCTAGTATATGGGGACTGCCAGACTGGACACTTTGTAGACACAACTGGTGTCCTTGAATTTGAAAATGACCCTCCAGGTTTAAATGTTTGAGGGTTAAACATTCAATAACATGACATTTCTGACCAGGTGACACCAGTGGCATTGGTACCTGTTACACCGACGTCTACTGCAGCAACGCGGCCTTCTCAGGTTACTCCACATCGTACGAGGTGTGCTGTACCCAGGCTGACGCCATGTCGTGGGGAGATGACAGCCGCTGTTCACTCTGTCCACAGGCTATCAGCAATATCGGTAAGGCCTCAGTTTATCTGTTAGAAGTTCTCAGGTTTAAAGAAAAAAGGGATTCTGAATTCAAGGATCAACATAAAATCAGAGCCTGAAGTCCAGATATTACTAACATCAACTCTCCTAGCCTGGTTACCAAACCTATTATAGCTCCCGAGTCCTACATCCTCTCCGCAAATATTTGCGGAGAGGATGTAGGACTCGGGAGCTATAATAGGTTTGGTAACCAGGCTACAACTCTCCTAGCAGATAACCAAAGACTCACTGGCAGATATATATCATATTCATAAGGCAAATTAAAAGGATCTAACTGATACGGCTTTACAGATCCCCCAAGTTTGCTATGGTTTCTATGACTATGGTATAGAAGCAGCAGAACTTCCAGTTTTGACATTAATTTTCTTCTTTAAAATCTGAGATAAGAGAAAATAAAGTTGTGTAATCCAAGCAGGGTTCAAAGTCCAAACCAGCAGTTCCTTTTCAACTTCGGAATAAATCAATTTTTCATTCTCTCTTTCCTGTAATGTGTGAACATTGAAATTATAAAAAGACAGGAAGGAAAACAACAAAGATGTTATTGATGTGCAACAGATGACGGAATCCAGCTGGTACATCAGACAACACCTTCATATTGATCACATCGATCACATCGATCATATTGATTGTAATAACAGCTACGTTGTTGGGTCTCTGTTTACGCTGCCGCAGAGTTCTGTATCATTTGTGTTATGCACTCTAAGGCCTTGGGAAATTTATGCATTTATAAGTGTCTGGTCTAGGGTTTTTCTCTTTTTACATACATTTACGCCAACATGATCCAACAAATTAAATACCGGTACTTACCAATGTAAAACTGAAATGCATTTTATTCAGAACAGGGCTATATCCTGTTTTATGCTGTATCTACTGAATGAAGAATACAAAATATTTTGGTGACAGTCAACTGTTGCGGACTAGTTCTATCTTGGACAAGAAATTTCATAATTTGATACTAACAGTAACCACCTTTGCCAACAACCTCAGATGACATCAACAACGCCTTGTCCACGGGGTTTGCAGCTGCTGACTCCCACTCCGTCCACAGCTACGCCACCTGCCTCACCTGGGGGCGATTCCACTTCCGCACCTTCGATGGGCGCCACTACAGGTATTACTGAGTGATGCACTTATTTATTATTATTATGTCTTCTTAATGTGTACCAAAGGAAAACATATTGTTTTTGCCCTGTTTCCTCTTCTTCTTCTTCTCCAAATGACCTGAACCAGATGTCTGTCACCATGATAACTAGTGTTGGGTTACATCATGTTGCAATTTTATAGCAGGAGGGATTTAGACTCCTGTCTGATTATATAATAATAGTATATGAAGTGTTTGAGTATGAATTAACAGAGCAGGCCATATGCAAAGGTAAACATTGTGCATTTGCACCTTTCTAGTTTATTAACTGTTCTTTGTGGCAAATGTGCTGTTCTTAGCACATTGGCAATGAGTGTGACAATTGTGAACCCTAATGAAGATGACAGACGCCAGAGACGGTCATTGAAACATCTGCTCTGTTTAAACAAGTGGCTGTGAACCTTAAAGCTGTATATAATCAGCCTTTAAGCTGTAATTTCTGTCCCTTTCGCTCAGCTTTACAGGCGAGTGTGCGTACATGCTGGCCATGGATGTTGACAACACGTTCTCTGTAACTGTACGTGACGTAGACTGTGACTCAGCAGCAAGTTGCCACAAGGTACGCCCAGTTTCCTTCTCCTTTCAAAGGTATTACGGCAAACACAGATAAATTTTCTAGTAAGGTACCTACAATATGTAACTTTTTTCATATGAGGCATTTCTTATGTTGTCAGGTTCTAGAGATGAAGCTGGGGTCCACAACTGTCCATGCGGCCGGACATAGCATCGTGTTTAATGGAGAACAGATCAACCTGGTTGAACCTTTCTCCAGAAATGGTTGGTATCTGTGTCAATGTTTTTTTGTATGTTTTTTTAGATACAGAACTGTCTGTTCATCAAGTTATCTGGAGTAATTACTATTATAATAGTTCATTTTAATCTTGTTGTTGCTGTTGTTCCTCAATGTGTACTTTAAAAAAATCTGTGGTAAAATGTGGTAAACTTTCATTTATAACAAATAACAAGTATATGCAATAGTTGTTGTCATCCATTGTACCCTTGTTTCTTAATGTCTCTCGTCACAACTAACAGGAGAATAGATCTCAGTGAGCTGAGATTAGATTAAAATACCGTCTCCATTTTTCCCCAGGTGTGAGTCTAAAGGTGCTGGGAGACTTTGTGTTTCTGGAGGCCAGTCTCGGTGTCCGTGTGAAATGGGACACTGAGTCGACTGTGTACATGACAGTCATGGCTGAGTACATGGGCAAGACCAGGGGTCTGTGTGGGGTCTACAACTACAACCCTGATGGTAAGTTGAATGGCTGTATTTACTATTAAACCCTTTGTAAAGCCTCTTCACCTCTACAACAGTTCTACTGTATGAACACATATCTCAAATTTCTTCCTACCTGCTTTCAAAGTTAGTAATTCTGGTATGTGTAGTTGAGAATACAGGTTGTATCGTACCCTTTTCTTGCAGATGACTTCAAGATGATCAACAACGAGATCGCAGTATATCCTGCTATCTTTGGAAACAGCTGGAAGATTCCAGAAATCGGAGAGGTAAGGACGAGAACTATCCTTGCTCAAAATCCTATTTTATATGTATCCCTTCATTCCCTGCATTACATAGTACTAGTAGATAAATCGTACCCAGCAGCATTTATTTCTTTGCTTTTTTTGTTGTTTTTATTTACTTGTTTATTTATTCTGTGTTGCAGCACTGTCCAGACAGCGCAGCCCTCCCCCACACGTGTGTACAGCACAGTGACAGGGAACAGGCTGCCCAGCTGGCCTGCGGGAAACTCATGCAGCAACCATTCGACAGCTGCAATGGTGTGGTGAGTAGGCTGCCTCTCCTCAATTATTATATGAATGGTATCTCCAAGAGTGCAAAGAAGCTTTATCCATTTTATGATAAGTGTGTAAGCCTGAGCATTGGTGTACATGCATGTCTAACCCTAGGAAGATGACAAATAACAGACGTTAAACTGGATAGTGATTGAATGAGTGATTCAGTGAGAATGTGAGTGATGGTAGTTTTGTGATTATTACAACATATTGCTTGGGATTATGTGGGCAATATCGTACTTTATTTGAGCTAACTTGTTACCAGTCCGAAATCATCTTGTTCTGAGATTAGCAATGTTCATCAACTGATGGTTTCTTGTCAAGTGTTTGTGTCTGTTCAGTAAAATCTGAGCCATTTTAAGGGGACAGAAATTAGTAAATTGATTGATGATTGACTAATGGTTTTTCCTGCGTGTTTTATATAGCTTGACCCGCAGCAGTTTTACGAGGACTGTATGTACTCCTACTGTACCTGGGAGAATGAGGAGGATCGTGAGGTGGCTCTGTGCACCGCCCTCACCACCTACTCACGCCAGTGTGCACAGCAGGGCATCGTCTTCAACTGGAGAGGACCTGGACTGTGTGGTTTGTTTCTTCTGATACTTCTGGGAAGGAAGTATTGTTTTAGAGGGAGTTTATATGTATCCTGTCTTAACTAGCAATAATATAAAGTGGAGGATGGATGGAGATTTGGGGTTCCAGTTGACTTGACATGGCAAGTATTGTTTTTGGCAGTGCTGGAGTTTATAGGTATCAGTCTTATCAACATTAGCAAGGATTGGAAATGAGTGGGTGGAGATTGGGTTTCAGTTGATTGACAGGGTTATTACCCAGCATGCCCTGGTTGGAGGTCACCAGGAATGTGTACTGTGTAATCATGGTATGACATAAAACATAGTGTAATACCAAGTAAGTTATGTCATACAATAGTATGAGTAAATTACTAATAATCCATTCTACCCTCTATCTATTTGTATGTTATTTCTGACTAGGTATCTATTCTCTAATACTAACAGAATGAATTTTTTTCTACTTTCAGAAAAGGAATGTCCCAATGGAAAGGTTTATGTTGAATGCGGCTCGTTGTGTCCTTCGACCTGTGCAACCCTGAACTTCCAGCAGGAGCCCTACTGCTCCGGGGACTGCATCCCAGGATGTGAATGTCCCACGGTACGGTCTTCTCCAAAACTCTCAGAAACAGGGACAGACTAATACAGTTTGAGTGCCAATCTGGCCATCTAAAGAGTTGTACATTACCCTTCTGTGTACACAGCTGAATGATAATGTGAAATATTTGTGAGGTCAAATGAAGTAACTTGAACTGAAGTAACTATTTCATATTTTTAGACATTGACTTGGTACTAAACCTAAAGTCAGCCTTGTGTTGCAAGTATTTTTTTTACAGATGAACCAAACCATCACCCAAGTTACATATTGCAGATGCTGCTTCCTTAGAAAATAAAGAAATTTGAAGAAGAGAATGTTTGGTGCATTTTTACAGTTGAAAATGAATCTTGACCTTGGTTGTTGTTTAACCTTCAGGGGACGTACTTGGATGATGGAGAGTGCGTACAGGCGGAGGCGTGCCCGTGCTATCATCGCCGGACGCGCTACGAATCTGGCGAAACAATCAAGCAAAGATGTAACACTTGGTAGGTCAGGGCTTGGCAAATTTTTATTACTGTGTGCTGAATTACCTGCATCAGACAAACTATATACACCCTCCTCAGGCAATCAAGCCATACCTCAAGCATGTTAAAAAATCCACCATTCTTATCAAAAAGAGTATGATCTCTCGCACCTAGTGCTTTAACATGGGTCTGTGTACCACTTACACTTGAACAATTCTTACATGTAACACATTGACACCTTACATCCCCCCAGTGTATGTAACATGGGTCTGTTCACCTGCTACACCAGAACAGTCCTTACATGTAACACATTACCGGTAATTTTAAACCTTACATTCCTCCAGTGTGTGTAACATGGGTCTGTGTACCTGCTACACCAGAACAGTCCTTACATGTAACACATTACCGGTAATTTTAAACCTTACATCCCTCCAGTGTGTGTAACATGGGTCTGTGTACCTGCTACACCTGAACAATCCTTACATGTAACACATGACACCTTACATCCCCCCAGTGTGTGTAACATGGGTCTGTGGACGTGTACAGAGGACAGGTGTGCTTCCACCTGCCACATCCTGGGAGATCCTCACTTCATCACCTTTGACAACAAGTACTTCACCTTCCAGGGTGTCTGTGAATATACACTGGTCGAGGTAATTTTTTCCTCTATCTTCTTTTACTTGAATGTCTTTTTGTATGTTTAGTTCTGACTCTTTGGATAGGAAATTGAGAGTTAGAATGGTTCCTCTAGTCTGCTAGTAATCATACTCATTGAAAAGAACAGGGATTTCTTGAATGTACATTTTGTACATTGAGGCTAACAAACAAATTTTGGCAACCTTCATCACTGAAATGGTGTGTGTGTGTGTGTGTGTGTATGTCTGAAAGTGTTTAGCACCAAGGACAGGTCTGTGTGTGTGTGTGTGTGTGGATAGTGTTCAGCACCAATAACATGTCTCAGTGTGTATCTAATAGAGATAATGTTCAGCACCAAGAACGGGTACTAGTTATATCACTGTACTAGTTACAAGAAGACTTAGTGTAACTTAAGGTTAAGATTTTAGAAAGCCAGTCACAAACATGTTCATTCTCAGTGACTAGAGAGGAACAAGAAAGACGTTCAAGCTATGATGGAATTCGAAACTTATCTGTGTCACTCCTTGCAAGCATTATATGTTCCAAATATCTCCATACTTGGGAGAATCGGAACCTGTACATATTGCACTGTACATAGTGTCTGTTTTGTAAAATACATGAACATGTATTTCTGTACCTTTCACTAAAATGAGACTACCATTCTCCTACAGGATTATATCGACAACAAGCTGTCGATCTCCGTGGAGACAGAGGTCTGCGGCAGCGGTGGAGCGGTCACCTGTGCTAAGTCCATCACCATCACCATGTACCTGTCCACGGTCAAACTCAAGAGGAACCAGGAGGTCACAGTCAATGGCATCGATACAGTCCTGCCGTACAGGTGAAGTTACAGTGTTGTAGTCAGTAGTCAGTGTTCACTGTTCACCCTCAGTGAACAAATTTGTTTGAGTATGCTTGTGTTCAGCACCAAGGACAGGTCTGTCTGTGCGTATAGTGTTCAGCCCCAAGGACAGGTTTCTCTGTCTGTGTGTGTATGTGTGCACGTATGTGAATAGTTTTCAGCTCCAGGGACAGGTCTGTTTGCATGTGAGGAAAGTTTTCAGCACCAAGGACAGGTCTGTTTGCACGTGAGGAAAGTTTTCAGCACCAAAGACTGGTCTGTTTGCATGTGCAGAAAGTTTTCAGCACCAAGGACAGGTTTGTTTGCATGTGTAGAAAGTTTTCAGCACCAAGGACAGGGGCCTAACACGATGCTGGTTTGATCCCTTGCAGGAGTCAGGACCTGTACGTGAAGCGTGCGTCCTCCATGTTCACCATGGTGCAGGGCTTTGGTGTGACCATCCTCTGGGATAACGCCCTGCGTGCCTACATCACGCTGGACCCAGTCTACTCCAACAAGGTACGTCCTTATATCTAACTCTTCTACAGCTTCCTTAGCTTATTAACATTTAAAATGCAATGATATAAAATTAAAATGAAATGAGATGAATGGTAATAAATCTTGTTTGTTTCCACTTTCCTCCCAGGTTCGTGGACTGTGCGGCACATTTAACTGGAACCAAGAAGACGAGTATTCCACAAGAGAAGGGGACATCGAAACATCCCTGACGGCATTTGCCAACAAGTTTAAGGTAGGTAGCAGAAGTGAAAGGTGGTAGTAGAATATTACACTTTCTTTAAGAAACGCACCATGTGGTTGCTGTGTTTGAAAAAATAATATACATTTGCCTCCTTACAGACAAAATTCGAATGTAACATAAAGAAATTACTTTCCTGTAGTGCAATAGAAGAAATGAGATTTGAACCAGTAACCCCCCAAACCAATGAAACATTCTGCTACAACCTAAGATATAATATCTCTCCCTTCAGATGAGGTTTGAGTGTTCAGATGTGGACCAGTCACAGGAGAACTTCAACCCCTGTGTGACCTACTCACAAAACTTCATGTACGCCTCCGAGAAGTGCAGCTTCCTCAACAACAAGATCTTCAGTAGCTGTCATGCTGAGGTAACGATTCTTGTTTGTTTCTAAATTTGTATTAAGAAAAACATGCCTGTTACACCTTCAATCATGTGCCAGCAGACAGATTAAAGATTGTTTTTGCATACTGTGTAATAGATTCCTTGCACCGTTGATTAGATAGATTATAGTCATTATCTTTGGTTTGTCATACATACAACTGTTAGTGTGGTCTGGGGACTACATTAATGCAGAGGCAGCATATCCACTTTGTCATCAGTTGGTGGATTGTATTCTATTATGTAAAGGCCTGGTCATTTATGTCATACAATCACAATCTGAGGAGATTCTTGGGCAAGTTGTCCTCTGTCCTGCAAAATCTTGTCACAAAAAATGCTGTGACAGTCTTAGATCATTGTCGGCAGTTGGTTCTGTCACAATTTGCTTGAAAATTGTGTGGCAGCAAAATTGTATGATGACCTACGATGATTGTGACCATGCCGTAACAAAGAAAAATAACATCACATTTCAGCCATCTCTACAGGTTAAATAATTTGACATAAGGGTATTTGACCTTCTAGTTACAAACATTTGTGACATCAGCGGTTAGTCAGAGGTGCTAGGAAGCTTGTATACCTCTGCTGAGTTTAATTGCGATGTCATTGACGTTTTGCTCAAAGATTTAGTCTCCACCAGGCCTTCCCAAAGGGTTGTAGGTAGTAGAATTTGGTAAAAATTACACTGTTTTACATCTCTGTACATGTATTTTCCAGGTTGATGTTGACATTTACTACAAGATGTGTGAATATGACGTCTGTGGCTGTGAGGACCCCAACAAGTGCCTGTGTTCCGCCATCGCTGCCTACGCCGCCGAGTGTGCCAAGTCATTTGGAACAGACCTGTTCATCAACTGGAGAGAGCATGAAGACATCTCCGACATTTGCGGTAAGTTTAGTCTCAAGATTCTCTGCACAGTAACGACATTAGATAATAATGATTTGTAGATTTAGTCAAGTTAGATGATTTATGATAGTGCTGTGTTATTATAATATACAACTTTAGCTTATTAGAAATAATCTGCTAATCTGATTGATTTTACAATATTTCACGATCTAGTCTGCTTCTGCAAGTATGCAACCCCACCAACAATTGTAGTGGACATTTAGAAGTTGACTAGAGCACAACAAGATGGAATTCCAGCATTATGTAAAAGTTTTGTGACTTACTAAATTTGTTACTTTGTCATATTACTGTTGTGCTTGATTATGATTTAACTGTATAATAGACTTCTGATTCTAGGTATATGCAAAATGTTTCAAATCATTAGCCCTAGGCCTGTTAACATTGTAGCTCCATTCTCATCTACTTTCTCTTGTGTACTATGAGCGAATGTTTTACAGTTTATAGCACTTGTAGCATCGATCCTGTTGTTTATTTGTTTTATTTCTGTCCAGCCCCGTCCTGTTCTGGTGGCCAGGTGTACAGTGAGTGTATGAGTCCATGTGGCAGCACCTGTAGTGACCTGCGCTATGCTGATGACTGTAACACCATGGGCATTGAGATCCCCTGTATCGCAGGCTGTAACTGCCCTACAGGTAACCCTCCTGTCTCTTACATGATATAATTCTGTTAGCAACTGGGCTACCAAGAAAGGAGCCACCAGTAGTGTTGTATTGTAGTGTTCAGCACCAAGGACAGGACCACTATTTGTGCTAAAATGTAATCAGAGTCTGAACATTTCTGTATTTGAATTCTGTTACTCATAAAGACCGAATCCTACTGGGGATGAGGTATTGTTTCAAAGTGTATCAAACTGAACATATATTTGCTAGTATGTAAGTTAAGACCTGTTTGTTCATTTGTATGTTTATTTATCTATTTCCCAGGTTTGGTGTTGGATGACACAGGTACATGTGTCCAGCCAGACATGTGCAAGTGTATGAATGGAGACCTGTTCTACGAACCAGGGGCAACCCTCAAGCAGGGCTGCAACCAATGGTAAAAATCACTTCAACATCCTTAGCACTTTTATGTGCAAGAGCTGTTTATTTTTTGCATGGATGACATTTTCGTTGCAATTTAAAAATCCTGAGGAGCAGGAATTAGATTTGAATGGAAAAAGATTGGGATTCCATAACTGTTGATTGACAGGGTTTTAACCCTGTTTGCCCTGGGTGGAAAGATGTGGTATGGGCTTGCCAGGTACATGTATGTGTACTGTGTAATATGGGAGTAAACATGTGATACAACTGATTTTTTTTTTTTAATGGTGTCGCTCAATGCAAGGCCATTGGCCACTTCTAGGCATAGAGCTAAGCCTGTAACTGTAACAGCAACTCTTCTCCCTGAGTCAGAAACATCCTCACAAGTAGTGGACTAACTGACCCAATAGGACAAGCAGGGGTTACGAGGCTGGTCGGGAAAATTCCCTACCCCTTTTTAGACCATAATGGTTTGTTCCACTTCCGCTCACGTGGGTTCTTTAACGTGCTTGAGATGTGTCTCTTCTCAAACACGGGACCTCCATTTTAACGTCCCATCCGATAAGACGCCCCTAACCGAAGCTAGGTACTCATTTTCACCTGAGTGAAGTGAGGAAAATTGTGTAAAGTACCTTTCCCAAGGGTACAACGTCGCGGCGCATGTTCGGACTTGTTCGGGTACGACCCGGAATCGAACCCGGGTCTCCCCCTTTCATAGTCCAGTGATGTACCACTACACCACACGACGCCACGATATACTATATATGATATACTATGAGTAATAATCCTTTCTATCTAGTATCCCCCCCATTATCATAATACTCATTTCAAATACTTTCAATTATCTGCAACACTTCTGAAACATCCTATTCCTTGTTTGTTCTGCAGTGTTTGTGAGATGGCTGTGTGGAACTGCACCACCACAGACTGTGAGGATTTGACAGTGTGTCCAGGAAACATGGTGTACAAACAGTTTGTGTCACAGTGTCCACTGACCTGCGACAACCTGGACCACCCTGTCATCTGTCACGAGGTGCAGCAGTACCCGGGGTGCGCCTGTGAAACTGGCATGGTGCTGGAGGTACGTTTGTTTGTTTGTGTGTTTATTTGTTGTGTACAATTAAAGTAGTATGTGCCATGTGTCCACTGACCTGCAATAACCTAGACCACCCTGTCATCAGCAAATGAAAGCAAAAGTACAAGACCTGTAACTTGTCAGGGTTACCAGGCAATTTTTGTTGTTGTTGCCAGGACAATTAGACCAGGCCTATAAAATGTTTGTTCTTCTCACAAAAGGGCAGCTAGTGGGGGACTGCAAGGCTATAAGCTCTAGTTTAGGATCTGTAACATTCGCTTCTTTGTGTCGTTGCCAGGTTAATGTTTGTTTGTTTGTTTGTTTGTTTGTTTGTTTGTTTGTTTATTGATAGGGTGACCAGTGTGTCAGCCCAGAAAACTGCCCCTGCACTCACGGAGGTCAGAAGTACCAGAGGGGAGAGGAGATCAGACGTGACTGTAATACTTGGTCAGTTTGTCAATCTTACAATAATTGCTCCATGTTAGCACACAATAAACAGGATTAAGATGTTCCCAGTTCTCATGACTTAGATGTCTTTGCCATCAAGCCATTAACCTAGCTAGGGGCCTGATCAATGGAAGGTTTGGTATATGCATGATGTAGACTCAGGCTAGACACAGTACTCATCTTCATCATCTTTTAAGTTAAGGACTAAACTGCTATTTGTTGTATTGCAGTAGAGTACAAAATGATGCATTCTTTTTGGTTTACACAATCATGAAGAAATATACATGTTAAACATGCATTATGTTCCTTTCTGCAGCATCTGTAAGGGTAAGCACTGGGACTGTACACGGGAGAAGTGTGACGGAACTTGCCTGGCCTCAGGCGACCCTCACTACATCACCTTTGACGGGAAGTTCTTCTCCTTCATGGGCCAGTGTAACTACATCCTCTCCAAGCACAACGACAACCTCTTCACTATCACATCTGAAAACGTTGCTTGTGGCACCAGGTAAGGCTACAAAATCTGCAAGTTTGAACACAAATTTAACAGAAAGCTTCCATACAGCATATATTGTACCTTTACATTCAAGTTCAACTTGTGAAAGCACCTAATGTGGGACCTTTTGAAAACAAGTTTAATCTGTAAAGAGCAATGCCAATTTTTGTGATACAAGGTTCTAAACAACTAGTAGATAGTAAATGCAGAAACTTTGATGCTGGTTTTATTTTCACAATAACCTCTGCTGACTGCTACAGATTTCAACTGCAAGTTTCAAACACTGAAAACCTCCTTTTCCCTCCTACCACAAAATCAAATCACAGAAAAGGTAAATGCATTTTACAGTGTCCCCTACAGTGGAATGACCTGTTATACAGTTGCATATATTGTAAACGTTAATATTCAGGGACATACCATATAAGGGTGCAAAGCCACCAATAATCAGACACTTATCTTTCAAATAAGCCATTAACCGATGCCCCCTACCCCTAGCGGAGTGACCTGCACCAAGTCGGTGACGATCAACATCGGTGGGATTGTGATCCACCTCCTGAGAGGGAAGGATGTAACTGTGAATGATCAGCCCGTGGCGATCCCGGCCAACTTCGAGGCTGAGGGCATCGTCATCCACCAGGCGGGCCTGTTCCTCATCGTCAGCGCACAGATTGGCCTGCAGGTCAAGTGGGATGGAGGTGAGTCGTCATAGTAACAGTAGCCATAGCAACGGTAGTCATAGCAATGGTAGCCATAGCAATGGTAGCAATTGGCCATGGTAATAATAGTAACTGTTTGGTAATATAGCAACAGTCCATATCCTAACTTGCAAGCTTTAGTTTGTGAACCGAAAGTAAAATTGAAGGAAGAGAAAAGATATTATTTGAAGTGAGTGGACAAAGATTAGGTATCAGTTGATTGACAGGGTTGTGACTTGGTATGCCCTGGGTGGTAGGATGTGGTATGAGGTCACCAGGAATTCCCAGAAGTCTGAATTCTCCTCTATTTTGTTGTTTTTAGCAACAAGAGTCTACATCAACCTGGACCCACAGCACGAACAGAACGTCGTCGGTCTGTGTGGAAACTTTGACGGAGATGTGGAGAACGACTTCACCACACGCCAGGGCAACATCGAAACACGCTCGGACCTGTTCGGCAACAGTTGGCGTATCGACGAGTCCTGTGCCACCATTGATCACGATGAAATCATCCACCCCTGTCAGGTAACATGGAACTCACAATGAACAGACTTTACCCTACCTCCATGAAACCCCCAGACAGTGCTTTTCAGTAACAAGTATTCCCAAAGCCCTCCTGTAGTGCTCTTCAATATTAGGTGTTTTCAAAACCCCCATGTAGTGCTCAAAACCCTCATACAGTGCTTTTAAGTAAGAGTGTTCTCAAAATCCCGTATAGATCTAGGAGCCTTTTAGTTTTTACTTAGTATAAAGTTTAATGTACCGAGGAGAAGAGGATGGAATAATGATTTATGTTTTATATATTTTCCTTTTTGATGGGGACATTAGTGTTGTGTCTTTGCAGAAAGCAGAGTTTTAAACTTTGGCATTTACAATTTTTGTTGCCAGGCCAACGAGAACAGAGAGACCTGGGCCAGGAAGAGGTGTGCTGTCATTGCTGGAGACATGTTCTCAGCCTGTCACAATGTGGTGGCCTATGAGCAGTATCTGGAGTGGTGTATCTTTGATGCTTGTGGGTAAGTTTGGCAGTGTAGATGAATAGCATTGTTTATCATGGATGGAATGGAAGTATTTCAAGCTGCATAACAGGTGGTTAATATATCCAGTTCTGAGTAAGGAGTATTTTTATTTGCAACTATTATTATTGTAAATGAGTTGGCAAAGATAGGGTTTCAGGGTTTTGACCCAGTATGCTGTGGATAATAGGATGTTGTATGAGGCTGCCATATGCATGTGTACAGTGCCATCATGGTATGAAACATAAATCATGTATTAGTTGAGTATTTTATAATTTCTATATAGATTATATTATACATTCACAAAAACCAAAAACACTTGCCAGAAGTCTGAAATATCCAATTTCTTGTTAGACTTGCACATACATATCATTGTGGCTGATGATATCATGTTTTTTCCTGTACAGATGTGACTCAGGTGGTGACTGCGAGTGTTTGTGTACTGCCATTGCTACTTATGCCGAAGCCTGCAATGAAGTTGGCATCTACATCCGCTGGAGGTCCCAGGAACTCTGTCGTAAGTACTTGTTCTGTGATGCCAGCGTTAAAGACTTCTTGTAACTTAAAGGAGTCCTAAAGTCCATAAGGGAGTGCTATTTACCAATAGATTAGGCTGCAATGAATCCATAACTAGCTGCCTTTTTACAGAATTTCGTTTGTGTGACTTGCGCGGAGCATGTTTGTAAAGCGATATCAGTATCATTTTCCCGTATGCAGAACCATGATAGATACATCCTGGAACTTCAGGTTATGCAATGCTGACATATGTTTCAAATCAACAAAAACATTTTTGGCAAAAACAATCATAGGAGACAAGCTCACCAATAAGCTAATATTGCAAACTTTCTTATATCAGGGGTTTTTCTAGAAAAATTTAGCATGAGGGAGCAGATCACAAGCATGGCGAGGGAGTGAAGAGACCGAGGAGGGATTTTCTTATGTTTGTAGTGCTAGAATGCATTGTTGTATTGTTTTTACATCTTTACTGGAAAAAAGATCATTTTGAGAAAGACTAAATGGTGTGTAAGTAGCCACCTAGGGTTCAACCTGAGCATTGATATGAGGGAGCTGGCTGGTTACATGAGGGAGCAGCTCCTCTATGCCCCTGTTTAGAAAAACCCCTGTTATATGGACTATTACCTTAAATTGCTTGACCAGAGCTTGGATGCTATAATATCAGGATGTATAATGTAGACGTGATTTAAAAGGAAAACGAAATCAGAAGCATATAGATGCATATTATTCCCTACACTTACAGCCATGCAGTGTGACAATGGGTACATCTATGAGGCGTGTGGTGCGATCTGCCAGGACGACTGTCAGAACATCGGGGATGAGCCTGACTGGTACTGTGTGGAGGGAGAGTGCTCCGAGGGATGCTTCTGTCCAGAGGGATACCTCGCAAACGGTCAGAACTTTTTGACTCTCAGTATATTATGGTTTAGAAATATTTTTTTCCTTTTTTGCAGAGTTACACTTTTCCTAATAATCTGTAAACCTTTGAACTTTCTAATCTTACTACTCCTATGCCTGAGTTAGGATCAAGCCAATCTTGTTGTAAAAGCATATGCATGGTTCTTGATACAACTGACAGAAGTCACTCCAGATCCTTATGAGAGTGCCAGTACACTGTCTTTTGACGTCTTTATAACTACATTGTTGTTCATCTGATTCTAACATTTTGGGGTCTCTTCCAGGCGAGTACTGTATTGAGGCCGTGGAGTGCCCATGTTACCTGAATGGCGTACCTTACCCAGCAAACACCATCATACAACATGACTGTCTCAACTGGTTAGTTTATTCTTGACAATCATATTTTTAAACCTGGCACAACTTTAAGGTTAGCCATAATGGACTAGATTTCCTTTTTTCCACTCTATTATAAATATAACTGTATTGTGCTTTTGTTCTGCTAACATCATACATCTGTCTTACAGCACTTGTATTGATGCACGGTTTGAATGCTGGGGAGAGGCTTGCCCAGGTATACATGTAGTTGTCTATATCCTAGTTAAATCACACAAGCTACATTGTAGTATCATTGATTTTAATATAACATTAAAAGATACAAACTAAGACAGACTTTCAATTTATTGCCATAGCAGTAAGAAAAACATGAGTTTCCCCTTAAGTACTTCAGGGACAGAAGTATTGTTTTGGGTAGTACTGCTTTAGGGGGGTTTGACTGTTTGGGTTCCAGAGTTACAGGGGATTGTGTGGTAGTCAAGTAAGTTACATGTACGTTGTGCACTGCTATGAGTAATAATCCACTCTATGATATAATTCATTGACAAATACCATGATATCTCCTTTCCACAAGACTTAGCGTAAAATGTCTGCTTCCTTGTTGTGCTTGTAGAGGTGACGTGTGCTGAGAACCAGTTCCAGTGTGAGAACGCGCGCTGCATTCCCATTGGCTGGGTCTGTGACAATGAGAACGACTGTGGAGACGACAGTGATGAGGTGGATTGTGGTATGTCTTTCTTGATCAATTTCTGACTCTCTCAACCTCGAGCTGCTAAGGCATGGTCCACTGCAGCTTTTCCAAAGAAGGGCATCATCCAAATTACATTCTGCTTATACATTGTAGCTATATACATGTACATGTAGTGTCATTGTCATCATTTCTATCATAATTCAGGAATGTCTCTGAGTTCTTCAGACTGTGGCCCTGATTTATAATGGGATAAATAGACATGATTATATTATACTTTTGGCAATTTGTAAATCCCTATTCCCTCAGAGAAAGATAGGAAACCATCAGTTAGTGTGAAATGCTTCAGTCTACAATGTAGCTGCTTTAACTGTAGCCCTGACACTTAAACTCCCTACATCTGTCTGTAGTTCGTACCTGTGGCCCTGATGACTACCAGTGTGACAGTGGACAGTGCATCGCCATCGAGTACCATTGTGACGGCATCTTGGACTGTGGAGACTCCTCCGATGAGAAGGACTGTGGTAAGGACCTTTAAAATTTAGTACAGAATTGAAAGAGGATCGAAGAACCATCCACATAGAAAAAGGCCTGGAAAAAAATCTTTTTCTACTATAAAGCCGTAATCTTTTGTTATGTGCCAGAAGAATCTCCTTTGCCTTGTTTTTTTAGTGACGCTGGAGAAGGGTGACGTAGGTCACTTAAAACTCAAAACATCCTGAAGTAATCTCCGTAATTCATTCAGTAGTAGAGTTTGAAACTTTGAATTGTCTTTAAAAAGTCATTTGCCTCAGTTCGTGGATGAGTTGAGATTGATAGATTGATTGATTTTATCCCCAGGTCCCCCAGTATGTGAGGATAATGAGTTCACCTGTGCTGACGGCCGCTGCATCCCCATCCAGTTTCTGTGTGACGGAGACTATGACTGTGGGTTTGATGACCACTCTGATGAGACAGGGTGTGGTAAGTGTCAGATATCCTGCTTCAGGTATCAGAATTACTTCTGAATCATTGTTTCAAGGGCATCAAGCTCTGAAATGGCTAATCTTCCAAGATTCTAGTTCAATTACACAGGGCGATAAATGAAACACAACACTACAGAAGGTCAGGAAGACCAGAAAATAAAAATGGTAGACAAAAAAAGGCTGCACTTTGTATTTCAAAGGCTGACGATTACTGACCTGTGCTTAGAGAGCTTGTGGCATACATGTACATGTACACAAGTCAGAAACTTGCCAAGTTCTGTATGTATTATATATTTTTTATTAGGGTAGCAGAATAACTTTTTTCAGAGAGTTTAAAGATTAAAGATGCATGTTATTCCAGAGAGCACATGTGCCACACCGTTTGAGTTCTACTGTCAGGACGGAGAGTGTCTCCCACTGACCCACCGCTGTGATGGGCACGACGACTGTGGGGACATGTCTGATGAAGTCGGCTGCAGTAAGTGTTTGTTTGTTTTTTGGTTGTGAGTTGGTTCATCTGTCGGTTGGTTGAATTCCACTGCTGGGACACTGCATGGTCTGATACCAGTATTTCAGATCTTCTTTTGCTTGCACCTGCTATTTTGTTGATAATTAACAAGACATATTGTTGCATTTTATGATATTATTGTGTTTAACTCAGTAGGTCCTGGTGTTTGATGTGTGTGATTCAATTTTAGAAATCAGTGGGCCATTTGGTTGTTTTAAAGACATTTGAATATTTTTCCCTTACAGTTTGCCCCCCTGGACACTTCCAGTGTTTGAACAATGAGTGCATCAATGCCACACAGGTAAGTCAGACATTCTAGTCCAAATTACTTGTCTTTTAGGCAAGACTTTGTTTTCGTTTCTGTGATTTCTTTTTTAATTATTATACGCATTTAGAAGATGCTGAGGCAACAGGTAGTGAAATAGGTTCAATTAGTTCAGCCATTCCAGCATTTTTCAAGTTGATTGTCTGTTTTTCAGCTGTGTGACGGAACAGAAGACTGTACTCGTGGGGAGGATGAAGTCAACTGTTTGACCACCACAGTACCGCCAACAACGACTGCACCTCCAACAACGACTCAGGTTCCAACCAGTAAGTTGTCTAGATTCTGTGCCCTAGTACAGCTTATCTGGTTCACCAACCAACTGCTCTTACAGCCTCAGAAAGTTGTGGGACTGCCTTTACCTTTTATCTTTGAATACCTTGATTCCTAATTTTTTTATCATGGTGCTTTAATGCGAACTGTTTTCACTTCTCTGAACTTATCATTACCATTATTAAATCATCTGTCTTTCACCCCCCCTTTCACTCTTCTGCGACCATGAACATAAACTTCAATTTGTGAAAATGTACATTTTCCTCAGACCATTAAATTTTCCTACTGTGAAGATAAAGTGAATTACAGTATACAACATAAAACTTGTTGTCTGTCTTCCCTCCAGCCACTCCCTGTACAGAGTTCTATGTGTGCGATGACGGGACTGAAATCTGTGGTGATGTTCTGTGTGACGAGATTCCCGACTGTCCGGATGGGAGCGATGAGCTGGATGAAATATGTAAGATCTATTTTTATTCAATTATCTATTTGTTTTTGTTTCTTGGACAGCAGTATTGTTTGGGGCAGTTCTGATTGGGGAAGGGTATTGTATGTTTGGGTTCCAGAACAGCAAAGCTAGAGAGTGGGAGGTGGTTTTACCAGTATATATGTCTTGGTTGAAGATTATGGAGTCAGTGTGAAAAAGATTGTGCAAGTTAGAATTCATTTTGACTGTTAAAGTAACTGTAATTATACTTTTTACATCACAGTGTTCTCTACAGGTCGAATATTTTGATGAAAACCCAAACAAAACACTTCTTGAAAGTCTGAAATCTCTGATTTTACTGATTTTTTTGACATTGCAGGCAAGGAGGTTTGCTACCAGGACCAGTTCCTATGTCCCAATGGGACCTGCATCGACCCCCACAAGCTGTGTGATGGGGTCAACGACTGCGAGAATGGAACTGACGAGCAGAACTGCTGTAGGATACCTGTCATATTTCAGTTACTGTTAGTTAACTGAACAAAACTGCTACATGATACCAATTACATTCCATTGTAGCTTGAATTGGTGAATTACTTTTTGTGATATGTATTATGGAAACAGAGATTGTAGCTCACATTAACCTCCACAAGCTTGGCAAGCTTTTATTTTATTGTGTACTTTTTGCTTCTAAAGCATTGTTGGCATTGTATGCATTGTTCAGCACCAAGGACAGGGCTAATTCAACATCTTGCTTACTTGATTGAGTAGATAATAATTTGACTGCTGATAACATGTAGTCAGTCTAACAAACTGTTGGAGGCTGAGGTACCAGCCATTCAGCACCAAGGACAAAGACACTATAAATAAAGTCAAAGTCAATTTCAGAGATAGTTTAATTCCTTCATCATTGTTAAAGGAAGATGTTGATAAATTTGACATCTAATTTAGCTGATTTACCTTTGCAGTGACAACGACACAGCCTCCTCCAACAACGACCCCATTCCTCACAACAACACCAGGTAGGGTGATCTTGCTAAGTTACTTCTCATTTGTTGTGTATTGCAAAAAACAAACACACTAATTCAAAATGCATACCATGTACCAGAAGTCTGAAGTGTCTGATATCTTGTTTGCAGTGTGTACTGGGTTCCCCTGTGCGACTGTGCCAGGCTGTATCCATCCTAACAACACCTGTGATGGAGAGGACGACTGTGCTGATGGCTCAGATGAAGTAAACTGTAAGATCCTATCTTAAAGCAGCATGACTTTCACCACCAAGGAGGTTATCTGTTATAATTATACTTCGTTAAGAAGCTGAAAAAAGTTTCATAGATTTATGTCCTTTTTTTGTGGAAGCCCTCACAAACTAAGTTTAATGATTGTTATCCTTTGGAAACTTGAAATATGTTACTAGGATAAATTAAACATTTCAAATCAATCATTCTTATTTTTAGATTTGAATTTTGTTTTCCTATCAATTTCAGGAGTACATATCTTATATCATAAGCTCAATTTCTTGAGTCCAGGATGTTATTTCTCCTCCAGGCCAGGTAACCTGTGCTATACAGGAGTTCCCCTGCTACGACGGCCTGCGGTGTCTGAACTTGACCTATGTCTGTGACGGCCTGCCCAACTGTCTGGATGGCTCAGACGAGTTCGATGAAGTTTGCAGTAAGGTACTTTTCTATCTGTCTGATATTCTTTTTCCACACGATTGTAAACTGTGTCCACTGTTATTGATCTTGTTGTAAGCTTGGTCAGTTCTGGTATGTTGACAGGACAAAGTTTGAATTTTAACTGACATTAAAACAGAATTGAAGCTTTCGTTTGTGACTGCCCTTTTCAGATGAGACCTGTACCCAGTTCCGCTGTGATACTGGAAAGTGCATCAACTTCACCAAGCTGTGTGACGGGAAAAATGACTGTGCAAATGGAGAGGATGAGACCATGTGTGGTACGTAGGGATGATAATACATTAAGTCTAATATTTCTAGTTTATTCTTAGTTTATTTATAGTTTGCCTTTTTTGTCTTCTTTTAGAATAGCTTTCATTGATAAGTCAACTAAAAAATTCGGGTTTAGCATATCTTACTTGGTTTTAAATGATGACATGAAAGATATGAACTTTCTTAATTTATTTCAAAATTTCAAGACTTGCCCACTCATAATTATAAATATTGTGTTAAGTCTTAAGAAACACCATAACTTAATATTTTTAAAGTTATGAAAAGTGTAATTAGATCTAGTACTTTAAATTCTCACACATCTTTTTTCCACTGCAACATCACAGCAAGCACTACAAGACCTACAACAACCACAGCCATTACAACAACAGCCGGCACGCAGGTAACAACAACAGCACCAACAACAACACAGCCTCCAACTACAACAATGTTCACCACAACTGGTGTGTGTTTAAGTCATATTTATAGATAGTTCAATATCAGTGTATAGTTTGATGATTGAAAAGTTTAACATCAGGTCCTAATGCACAAGCTAGCACAGGTATGTAGTGATGGCTTTTGGTTCGTTTGAAATATCTGAGTCAGAATTTTAGCTATGTCATTTGTCATCAGCTAACATTTCTGTTTGTACTTCCCCAGGCCCCTGTACAGAGTACGTGTGTCCTGATGGCAGCTGTGCCAACTTTGAGCAGGTCTGTGACGGGACAATGCAGTGTCCAGGAGGGGAGGATGAGGATGACTGTGGTATGTTGAATTATTAAATTATAATCCTTACATTATCATCTGAGGAATCTGCTTAGGGCCTGGTCACGTACATGATTTTCAAGACTGCATTATTTGTGTCAAAATGGAAAAACTAAGTTTGGTATAAGCTGTACAGTTTGTAACCTACTTGAAGATAACAACTCGCTGTAAATTTTTACAGCTTGTTACTTATGGCCAAATATCATGTGGATGTTGACTTGGAACAATATTGTTTACTTTATTAGTTGACTGTTTGTCATAAAGCAGCTACAGATCTCCTTCTAACAAGTTAAACTTTATTCCCCAACAGGTGGTTGGACACCGTGGGGTCCGTGGGGAGACTGCAGTGAGACGTGCGACAGTGGCATTCAGACCCGAACCCGCCTCTGCACCGACCCACCACCACCCATCGACGACCCACTCAAGTACTGCCATGGAGACGCAGAGGAACAACAGGAGTGCTTTGTTGAGCCATGCCGTAAGTTTTTATAGTACCTTTGCTGAGGAAATGGTGATAAAATTTTGGTTTGTTTCATGTAATCATGTAATCATTTAATTGTTTGCTTGTCAAGTCTGGAATTAGATTTTTGGTAGTTAATGTTGGCCTAAGTGAAATTGATCATATCTTGGCATTTCTTCCAAATTTGGACTTACACGTAGATTATTCAGTATTCTTTTAGTAAAACCATTTCAGGATGTTGAAAGTGGAATAATTATTCCTTGCAATTTCCATGGAAGCTTTAAAATACTGTGTGGCCGGTGTTCAGAATCATAATGTTTTTTTTTTCACAGCGGAGTATTGGAGCCCGTGGTCACGCTGGTCAGAATGTACTAATGGTTGTCTGGGAGACATGACGTACCGTGTCCGCATGTGTCGCAACAGGTCCGTCCTTTGTTTTATTTCTTCAAATTATCTGAATGTTAATTAATATTGCCAAATAAGTGCAGCCACTCACACTAACTCATACTCCAAATTTCTCACACGCGTTAGCTCACACCAATTTCATTTGTTCTTGGATTTGTTGAAAGCCTAATGCACATGCTAACCTTACACCACTTCGACACCTTGCAGAATTGGGGACGGGACGCCACATTGTATCAATGTCCTGAATGCCACCATGACCACCCTGGAGTACGCCATGTGTAACAGGTCCGATTGTCAAGGTCAGGGATTCTTATTGTCATGACGATGTTGTACAAAATAATTTTGTAATTCACTGTTTTTTAATTTCATAGATATCGAACATGACTAAGAATCATATTGGTGTAGAGATACTAAGACAATATCTTTTGTGAACTTTTCAAATCTTATTTCTACAAAATCTTGCCCCCACATGTACAGTTCCTGAGTGTGTGGAGAACTCGGAGTGGCTTGAGGCAGATGAGTGTAAGTCCTGTCCTGGCACCTGTCTGGAGGTGGCTGGGTTGTTGGGGCAGGTGGCAGAGTGCGTCCCACAGCCCTGTGAACCAGGTGGGTTTGTTACCTCCATGATAACCAAGGTATTTTGATTTTGGTGTGTCTGTCTGTTTATACTTGCAGTTATCTGTAGTCATCATAACTTAGGATGGTCTAGATCGTGTGATGATATTTGATAATTGCATAGGTCGTGTTTTGATGTGGCAGATAGCTTTTGGGCCCCCAGCATGCAGCTGTTGAAATTTTCTAATACTCACGCAGTTCTTTTTTTCTATCAACAATAGTCTGAGTTGTAACACTCATGGCTAATCATTGGTTTGCAGCAGCTGCAAAGTTCTATAGCTACATGCAGAAGTCCTGATGGTGGAAAGAAGATGCTGTTGTACTGACTCTTGTTTTTTAAATTACTGGAGGTTTTTGAAAGACCACTGCACAGGATGAGAATGAATGACACTTTTCTTCACAGTTAATTATAGCTGCATATTAATATTGAGACTGTACTCGTTTTTGTCTGCCCATCCAGGCTGCTATTGTAAGGATGGTTTTGTGGAGTATAACGGGACCTGTGTGCGTCAGAATGAGTGTCCCTGTTTCATCAACGGGGCCGTCTACGAATATGGACAACCCATAACAGTAGGACCTTGTGAAACATGGTACATCAAGTTTCTTAATTTGTACCGTAACGGTTGCATTTTTCAGGGAAGTGTCAACTCTCAAATGTCTGCAGTAAATTTAGAAATAGATTAAATAATATCAATTTGTATACATGCACTTCAGTTTTGAGAGTTAATGTTGCTGTGTGTACCAGAGATTGATAGTATTTGCTGACCCTACTGGTAAGGATTGCATGTATTTTGTATGTTCAATAAGGGATCTTCTCACTTTAATGCTGCTTGAATCTAGGGTATAACTGTCTTCTTTTATTCTACTCCCCTCTCCAGCTACTGCATCAATGGGACACTGAGTGGATGTGTGGACACCTACCCATGTGATGGTGGGTTTTATTTAAATTTCATACAAAAAGTTAAATGCTCACCCATTAAACATTCTACAGTTACATGTAGCATTCAGGACTGGTATTCAAAATTGTAGCAGTTTTCTATTGGTGATCATGGATGATGCTTTGGTATCTAGTTTTTGTGAAAGGTCATTGCGCTATGTTCTCCTAGTTTTCATCTTCCTTACTGCTTAGCCCTCAATATAGAGGATTACTAGCAAAAGTTATCCAGAGATATTTGCCTTCCTAATTACATGTATAAACAATCTGAATTATAAACTGAAACTGTAAAATTAATGTAACATTGAATTTAATGCTCTTCCACATCCACAAATTCATCTGTGGCCTTTTATTAATTATAATAAACCAAATTGGATGTTTTTACTTTGTTTTTCAATTCTGCTGTGCAAAGAATGCATCTAAAGGTAGTTAGTCTGTTTTAATGAGCACATTCAATTTGGTACTGTTTTCAGTGGACTGTGTGTGGTCGGACTGGTCGTCCTGGGGACCAGTGGTGGGACCGTGTGGTACAGAGGTACAGCAGTACTCCTACAGGTACAAAGAGTATTGTGTCCTCTATGACCTAAATAGAAAAATATTGCCTTTTACCTTGAATATGAGGGTATTGTTTTTGGTGTGTGTGTGTATGCATGTAGCTTTGTGTTTGCTTTGAATTTCTTGTGTGTCATTGGTATTCGATTCTATCAAATATATGTAATTGAGGATTTGTCCCTAAACAAACTTAACCAAGGAAAGATAGAGCATGGCCTTAATTCTAATTTTGTTTCGACAAATTTTATTCTGTTGTTGCCCAGGACTCCAGGTTTTCCCCCAGCTCAGGGTAATGGTACCAACTGTACAGGATCTGACAGGAGGATGAGGCTTACCATGACTGAGGACTGCATACGTGAGTTTTATAATCATGCAGATTTACATTCATTTCATTGTGCAGATTTTCTAAAATTAAAGACAACTTTAAAGTAATGTCAAAGCCCAGAAGACTCCTTACCTCAGAATGATGTTTCCTAAAAAAGTATGGAGCATATTCATTTGTCATATATGTAATGTGTAGTTTGGGCCAAAAGAGCTCTTAATTAAAATTTGTTGTTACCAGTTACAAAATTTGTTTGTCTAACTCTAAATATTGTGTCTCTTGATGTTTTACATTTGAAGCTTGCATTGTTAATGGAGAGGAGAAAGAGGTAAGGAAAACTTTTGCACAGTGTATACAATGATGCAAGTTTGTCCGAATGTTAATAAAATTATTCAGACTTTTAACTTTTGACTGTTTCTCCCATTGAGCCCTTATACTCAAATGTGCTACTGGTGAGAACACTAGTTATGATCTGATGTTTTTATGCCGTATAGGTTGGTGAACAGTGGAGTGACGGCCCGTGCCATGTGTGTGAGTGTACCGAGGACGGGAGTGTTTACTGCTGGAAGTACTGCACCATTCACAACACAGGCTGCCCTGAGGTATCCTTTCATGACTTTCCTTTATTCCTTCATTCACTACACAATGCAAGGTGCCAGATCTAGTCTTTCAACACTAAAATGTTTATACCTCTCAATAAACTCAAATCATGAATTATTTTTGCTAATCATACAAGGATGAGGTACACTATGACTTCTAAATGATGCAAAATGCATGGGGATATGCACATCTAATTCTAGTCACACTTGAGGTAAGTATTTTTAGAAACACAGAAAAGTGTTGAATACTAATAATTCTTTCTTTATTTCTTTGTTCCCAGGGTTCAATTCTAGTTGTACCTGAGCCTTATGAGGAATGCTGTTATTGTATGGGTGAGAATTATTAATTCTATAATGTTAATTAATAATGGAAAGTTAGGAAATTCAATAAACTTGACAACATCAGAAATTTTGCTTACAGTAGGTTTAAAAATTGCAGATTTTGCAGACTAAGACCACACATTTTTGCTAACCCAAAGAATATGTTCCATTGTGCTACAGAGTACTGTACAGATGAACTGGGCATGCAGAGTGGGGAGATCCCAGATGCCAGCATCACTGCTTCCTCCTTCCTCACCACCAACCCTGCTTACAACGGCAGGCAAGTTTCATTCTCAACTACAATGTACCCGCCAATATCTTCAACCTTAGTGCAATAGCCTAGTGTGTAGCTAACAGTGTACTTATGTAATGCATTAGGAAGGTTGCAAGTGTAACAGAGGGGTTTCAGGTGCTAACTACTAGTAATTGACATGTCTGATACATGGGTCTGGACCTTTTGGCCTAGCAGTTAGCACATAAATTGCATTTGTAAGCTGGCTGCCCGGGTACAGCACGGGTTCGATTCCCAGTGTCCTGGGAGCCAGGGTAGACTCAGTACATACATGTACCTCATGTTTCAGTGGAGGAGGGCTTGAAAAGACTTGAAAATATTATGTAACTGCATTCCTTGCCTAACACTCAGTATTTGATAGGTATGTAATTTCAACACTGAATATCCTCTTACTATAAAATGGAGAAAAAAACTTGAAAGAAAAGTGATTTTTTGACATTGTATTCTCCCGCCAGGTTGAACACCACAGATGGAACCCCGGGCATGCAGGGCTGGAGTCCAGAAATATCCGACTACCTGGACCTTACCAACAGCCCACCCTACCTGCAGGTGGAGTTTGACCAGCCCCAGGAGGTCACCGGAGTTGTCACGCAGGGCGCGGGAAGCTTCGACATGTTCGTCACCAAGTTTACCCTGTCCTACAGCAACGATGGTGCTGTCTGGCTTGACTTCAAAACATCTGAGGATGTTTCTGCACCCACTAAGGTACTGGAAAAGAATCTCTTCATCATCTACAAGTTTCTTCTACTAGACAAAGTTTTAATGTGCCTGTGAAAACATCCAGCAGTTGTGATCAGTCTCTCTTCCATTTGTTAGATACATGCACTTTGCATCTTAGCACTCAGAATTTTCTGTTTTAAGAGTCCTCTATTGGCTTGATTTTTTTTCTCAGCATGTTGAGGCAGTAAGTGTGCCACTGTACTTTTCTTTGCAGCCCTTGTACCCAGTTGCAACCCAGTTCTGCAAATGCCAATAAGTAAAAAATTGAAACATTTTTTTTCTCATGGGTGACACTAACTTAAAGTTTTTTTTTTCTGTCTGTATAGGTGTTTGATGCAAATACAGATGACACATCTCTGGTGACAAATGTGCTTGGCCGCGTTGTGACTGCAAAGTATTTCCGCCTCAACGTTAAGGAATACAACCAGGCCATTGTTCTCAGGGTAGAGCTGCTTGGCTGCAGAGGTAAATAGTTCAGTAACTGTTATAGTTCAGCTTCAATGTTTTTAAATGAATCAATAACTGTTAGATATGTTAAATGAGGCCAAACAAAGAAATCTTGCAAAATGGAAAATAAAGAGATACTGGAGAAATTTCAGGTCGTTAATGAAGTCAAGAATGTGTTTCTTTAGCTAGTGCTAAGATTTATCTAATACTTTGTCAAGTGTTCTATTATGTGAAAATAGGATGGTAATAGATTAATTTTGTATTAAATCATAGTTCCTACCTGTAGCTAACATGTTCAAATTGATCGGCAACAGGTCCAGCCACACCAGTTCCCACCACAACCACACGCCTTACTACAACACCTAGTTTGACAACAACTGCTCCAGGCACAACAACAACTCCAGGTCTGACAACAAGTACTGCTCCAGGCACAACAACAACCCCAGGAGTAACAACCACAGCAGCGCCAGGTACCACCACTACCCCTGGAGTGGGAGGCACACCTGGAGTGACGACCACGGCTGCACCAGGTACCACCACTACCCCTGGAGTGGGAGGCACACCTGGAGTGACGACCACGGTTGCACCAGGAACAACCACGACAGCTGGAGTGGGAGGCACACCTGGAGTGACGACCACGGCTACACCAGGTACCACCACTACCCCTGGAGTGGGAGGCACACCTGGAGTGACGACCACGGCTGCACCAGGTACCACCACTACCCCTGGAGTGGGAGGCACACCTGGAGTGACGACCACGGCTGCACCAGGTACCACCACTACCCCTGGAGTGGGAGGCACACCTGGAGTGACGACCACGGCTGCACCAGGTACCACCACTACCCCTGGAGTGGGAGGCACACCTGGAGTGACGACCACGGTTGCACCAGGAACAACCACGACAGCTGGAGTGGGAGGCACACCTGGAGTGACGACCACGGCTACACCAGGTACCACCACATTGCCTATCACCCCCGGAGTGTCAACAACAACTGAAGCAGGCACCACTCCTTTTCCTACATCACCACCTCCACCTCCACCTCTACCGCCGAGTACATCCGTTGCACCGCCCCCTCCTCCACCTCCGGCCACAACGGCCGCAACAACAACAGCTCCTGCTACAACTACGGTTCCAGGTATATCATCAGTTATATTTATTTTTTTGGACTTAGATTATGCCTTGTCCCTCATGATGGAGTGTTTTTTTATGACGTAAGGTATTGGACTTGAAATGGTTTGAAGACAATCATATATTGGAAATTTTCAAAGAGACCAAGACCACGAGGCCAGATTGAATAATTTTGTTGTCCTTTGACAAAGTAGAAAGGACTGATGATTGATTCACCAGTCCTGACATTTGAATGGAAAGGCATAGATTGCATTTATATCCCTAACCCCTAACTCGGATGCTAGTTATTCCCTAACCCCCAACTTGGATTGCTAGTAAAAGTACCTACAATTTATAGGTCCTTGGGAGCTCAGATATTACACTTATGCACATTTAAGATCCCAGCACATGCATGACTTGTACACTTTCTCAGAAGAGAAGGGGTTACCCGGTGCACTCAGATAAATTCTTGTGGGCATTATTACCAGCTTGTTTCCTCTCTTCTATTATTAATTTTAATGGCTAAAATGATGTTTTACACTGTTCTAACTACGTTGTTAACCGGCTGTTATTTCCTGATATCATTTCAGCCCTTGGGCTGCCATCTTTGGAACACTGTTGAGCAAATAAACCATTGATAAAATGACCGATGACCACGCAATGTTGTTTTCAGAGTACTGTTTGGAGCCGATGGGCTTGAGTGACGGGTCTGTTCCTAGCAGCCAGCTGTCGGCATCATCCTCCATCGACCTCTTCCCACCAGGGAATGGCAGGTTAGTCACAATCAGAACTTGATTCAATTAGTTTTGCATATATTGGGTGACACTGACTTGAATGGTTGGTTCTAGGATTCACAAACATAATACTTGGTAACTGGAGTATCAAAATGAAAACATTTAGAGACCTCTTTTTCTTATTGCCTTATTTTTTGCTTTTAACTTAAAAATGTCAAGGAAATAAATTGTGGCCTTAAACATTTCAAGCTTGTTCTCAATACATACAATCATGGACACTGAGATACATTTCAATATAAGGCCTTTCAAAATTATATCATGACTGTGTTATAAGTCACTGCTCATTTGGAATACTAACATCTATATATATCTCAGACTCTGCATATATTCATGAAAATGATAGCCAGATGGCTAACTTTTAAGCACTATTTTGCAGAGTGAACTTCACCACCGGAGGAATAACCGGCTGGATCCCCGACTCAGACGAATGGCTGAAGTTCGACACGACGGCAGAGTCTGACGTGTTCACGCTCATGGACGACGAGGAACCGCCATATTTGGAAGCTGACTTTGGCAGTCCGCAGGAGCTGACGGGAGTCATCACGCAGGGAGGTGGCGGCGGTGACATGTATGTCACAAAAATCACCGTATCCTACAGCAACGATGGGACCAACTGGTCGGATGTACTAGAAGAAGATGGCACATCAACAAAGGTATTCTGTAATGTCTTTTTTCGATACCCTTTAGCCAAAACTGGCTACTCTTATGCATGTACAGGTTGCATACAACAATAAAAGCATATAATATCTGTATATATCATTCTGTATTGTATAGCTGCTGCTGAATAATACAACTATCTTTTTATAACACACCAACACACACACACAAATTACAAACCAGCTTGTGTATCAGTTTTTCTGTATTGTACCAAAAAATCAGTCCATTCCAAGTCACCATCAAGGTGTCATTATTTAGAAATGCTTTTATTTTTTATTATAATTCTAGTATTATTATTATTTAGTAAATAGAATGAAAAGTAAAATTGGTAGTAAAAATGGAGAAAAAAATGTTGACTTTTTTAATCAATACTCATAATACAAAGTTATAAAAACTTATGTAATATATACTTAGTTCTTTGTGCTGCTCTTTCTCTTAGTGTTCTTTGAATCTAAAACCCTCAGAAATGCATCCTTAAAGCATACTTATTAACTGTGACATGAGCTTCAATCTGTATTATTCTGTATTGTATGACAGCAGGTATTTATCCTTGGGTCTAAAACCAACTTTTATAATTCTACATTGTCCAGCTGGTATAATCATACTTTGGGGTGAGACAACAGCTTCTGCACTGCTTTTCACATAATTATTATTTACATAGCCAGTATATCCACCCGATAATCCACGCCAATTCCATGTGGCTGATTCTCAGATTTCAAGTAATTTTGGACCTTAAGATTCATCATCATCATCGGTCGGCTGCTGCGCAGGCGACTGCAAGATCCCTCTACTGCCCTTTGTCGCAAGCAAGGTTGGCGATCTGCTTCTCAGTTAGCTGATTGTGCTCATCTCCCAGTAGTTGCTGGACATACTTGAAGTAGGAGGTAGGCTGTCTGCCTCGCCTGCGTCTGCCATGAGAGGGCACGTAGAGGGCGTACAGTCTAACAGGTTCATCCTCAGGCATGCGTAGGATGTGTCCCAGAAAGTTCAGCTGTCTCAGACGCACATGCTGAATCAGTGGACTAGTTTGGGTCAAGTTGATTCCGATAACTGCAAGAACCTCAAGATTAACATGAATCAAAATAACATCAAAGGGATATTGGCTGCATCTTTGCTTTACACGGTTTCTTCAAGCAATTGCCAGTCTTATCAGAAATTAGGAATGATAACTTTTTGGGCCTTTGACAGGTGTTTGATGCAAATACTGATGATTCCTCTGCTGTGACCCATCCACTGCCAGACGTGCTCAATGTGCAGTACATCCGCATCAATGTGGTGGAATACCATAAGGGGCTGATTCTTAGAGCAGAGTTAACAGGATGTAAAAAAGGTTTGTTTATTTTTAATGTTTGTTAACACAACTGGGCAGTAAAAACTAGCACAAAACCGTAATTTACAGTTTTGTGCAAATTTTAGTGTTAGGTGAAGAAAAGGTGTAAATAACCTTCTCCAAGTGCATAATATTTAAGATTAGACCCAATAATAACAAATAATTACTATTTCTATAACGGTAACAGTAACTTATAGATACAAGCTAAAAATCTTTAAACTCTCATTGTTACCCAAACCACAAGGCTGTCATAACTTCATCAGCCCATTTTCAGTCAAGGTCACACATACACTATACCAGTCCTGTAGTACCTAGATGGCTGTACAGTTTGTATACGAATTTAAGTAAACACAGATGTATTGAAATAATATATTCTTAAATGTTTCAACCATTTTCAACAATTGATTCAAGGTGCTCTTAGTTAAACAAATTTTATCTCCTGAAAAAGAAGCGATAACCACATCTGCACCTGGTACAACAACCACACCTGGAGTGACGACCACGGCTGCACCAGGTACCACCACTACCCCTGGAGTGGGAGGCACACCTGGAGTGACGACCACGGCTGCACCAGGTACCACCACTACCCCTGGAGTGGGAGGCACACCTGGAGTGACGACCACGGCTGCACCAGGAACAACAACCACAGCTGGAGTGGGAGGCACACCTGGAGTGACGACCACGGCTGCACCAGGTACCACCACTACCCCTGGAGTGGGAGGCACACCTGGAGTGACGACCACGGCTGCACCAGGAACAACAACCACAGCTGGAGTGGGAGGCACACCTGGAGTGACGACCACGGCTGCACCAGGAACAACAACCACAGCTGGAGTGGGAGGCACACCTGGAGTGACGACCACGGCTGCACCAGGTACCACCACTACCCTGGGAGTGGGAGGCACACCTGGAGTGACGACCACGGCTGCACCAGGAACAACAACCACAGCTGGAGTGGGAGGCACACCTGGAGTGACGACCACGGCTGCACCAGGTACCACCACTACCCCTGGAGTGGGAGGCACACCTGGAGTGACGACCACGGCTGCACCAGGAACAACAACCACAGCTGGAGTGGGAGGCACACCTGGAGTGACGACCACGGCTGCACCAGGTACCACCACTACCCCTGGAGTGGGAGGCACACCTGGAGTGACGACCACGGCTGCACCAGGAACAACAACCACAGCTGGAGTGGGAGGCACACCTGGAGTGACGACCACGGCTGCACCAGGTACCACCACTACCCCTGGAGTGGGAGGCACACCTGGAGTGACGACCACGGCTGCACCAGGAACAACAACCACAGCTGGAGTGGGAGGCACACCTGGAGTGACGACCACGGCTGCACCAGGTACCACCACTACCCCTGGAGTGGGAGGCACACCTGGAGTGACGACCACGGCTGCACCAGGAACAACAACCACAGCTGGAGTGGGAGGCACACCTGGAGTGACGACCACGGCTGCACCAGGTACCACCACTACCCCTGGAGTGGGAGGCACACCTGGAGTGACGACCACGGCTGCACCAGGTACCACCACTACCCCTGGAGTGGGAGGCACACCTGGAGTGACGACCACGGCTGCACCAGGAACAACAACCACAGCTGGAGTGGGAGGCACACCTGGAGTGACGACCACGGCTGCACCAGGTACCACCACTACCCCTGGAGTGGGAGGCACACCTGGAGTGACGACCACGGCTGCACCAGGAACAACAACCACAGCTGGAGTGGGAGGCACACCTGGAGTGACGACCACGGCTGCACCAGGTACCACCACTACCCCTGGAGTGGGAGGCACACCTGGAGTGACGACCACGGCTGCACCAGGAACAACAACCACAGCTGGAGTGGGAGGCACACCTGGAGTGACGACCACGGCTGCACCAGGTACCACCACTACCCCTGGAGTGGGAGGCACACCTGGAGTGACGACCACGGCTGCACCAGGAACAACAACCACAGCTGGAGTGGGAGGCACACCTGGAGTGACGACCACGGCTGCACCAGGAACAACAACCACAGCTGGAGTGGGAGGCACACCTGGAGTGACGACCACGGCTGCACCAGGTACCACCACTACCCCTGGAGTGGGAGGCACACCTGGAGTGACGACCACGGCTGCACCAGGTACCACCACTACCCCTGGAGTGGGAGGCACACCTGGAGTGACGACCACGGCTGCACCAGGAACAACAACCACAGCTGGAGTGGGAGGCACACCTGGAGTGACGACCACGGCTGCACCAGGAACACACCACAGCTGGAGTGGAGGCACACCTGGAGTGGCGACCACGGCTGCACCAGGAACACACACAGCTGGAGTGGGAGGCACACCTGGAGTGACGACCACGGCTGCACCAGGTACCACCACTACCCCTGGAGTGGGAGGCACACCTGGAGTGACGACCACGGCTGCACCAGGTACCACCACTACCCCTGGAGTGGGAGGCACACCTGGAGTGACAACCACGGCTGCACCAGGAACAACAACCACAGCTGGAGTGGGAGGCACACCTGGAGTGACGACCACGGTTGCACCTGGTACCACCACTACCCCTGGAGTGGGAGGCACACCTGGAGTGACGACCACGGCCGCACCAGGTACCACCACTACCCCTGGAGTGGGAGGCACACCTGGAGTGACGACCACGGCTGCACCGGGCACGACCACTTCATTTGGGGTTTCAACTACAGCTAGTCCAAGCACCACCACCACTACCTATGGAACCACAATGACGACTCTTCCTGGCATAACAACCAGTAGAAGCTTTACGACGCCAACTACACCTGAGATCACAGCCACTTCCGGATTCACTACGCTGATGACAACAGGGACAACAATTACGACAACTCCTCATTTCACAACCCTTCCAACATTTACAACAACTTGTGTGGACTATGAAATGTATACCCTTGTTTACTCGACATCAAGTTCTGTATCTGGAGGTATGCTTTTTGTTATATACAGTAAGATGTGTCTTGTCTAAAGATATATCAATAATTGGTGCACGTTTTTGCCTTGAGTTATGTTGGATAAGCTAATATGTACATTGTTTCACCTTAAATATATTAAAGGCACTGTAACAAATAACTTTGGACAATAATTTTCTTTGATTACTGGATAATGTCACATACATCAATTTAATTAATTTCCTCTAACGTCTACGTTTAGATACTAAGAACAACATTCAAAATGAACTAATTGAGGTCTACATTTTAATCTTGTCAGAGTAACCAATTGGTACCATATTGAATCTAGGACTAATCACCTTCCCTTCGCTGTAGCGACACCAGCAGGTGGGTTGACCACAGCTGCCCCGGCCACAACACCTCTGTACATCCCGACAACACCGCCCCCGTCACCCTGCACGGACTCTCAGTTCACCTGCCTGTCAGGAGAGTGTTTGAGTAGCAGCCAGGTTTGTGACGGCACAGCCCACTGTACCGACGGCTCAGACGAAGACAACTGCGGTAATGAACAAATATTATTGCAAAATTATTTATTATAATAATAAACATCTCCATGATTTAAACCAAACTTGTTCACGTTAGAAATCGAGATTTCAATATCATGCCAAATCGATGTCTTAGTACTACGTGTATTGTCAGTTGAAAACAAACCTACCTAAAATAGTACAGGTTAAGTGCAACGTTCCTGCACCAGTCAGGTTTTACTAGACTGTAAGTAGCAGAAATAGAACACCCCCGGGTTAGAATGGTATGAGCCAACCCGGGGTCAGAGGTGAACACATGGAAGATTGTGTATTGTCCTACAGCAGAATAGATTCAACTCCACACTACTCAGCGTCTGGCCTCCTTGTCTGCTAAGTAGACGGAACTTACACTAGTACCAATTTACTAGAAAAGTGATAACAAATGAAACAAAAATCTAAATTATATTCAGGACTTGGACATTGTCAAGTGAAGGTTAGAAATCAGAAATACCTGCACAACTTCAATTATACCTGCAAAAAACCTACATTATGGAGATTATATTTTTATGGCCCAGATAAGTTTAATAGATTGGCTGCTAGGGAATCCCATCATGCATTTTGCACTTTTACTTTTGTGAATGGCATTTGTTACTTATTGTGGTCACAAGTCATAATTGGTTTTTTGTTCTTCTCTTTTGATACTGATTATTATGAACGTGGTTGACAATGTATCCTACAGTTGACTGCATCCACGGGCAGTGGGGAAGTTGGAGTGACTGTTCGCTGACGTGCGGCCAGGGCGTGGCCACCAGAAACCGCGGCATCGCACAGCCGGCACAGACAGGCGGTGCGGAGTGTTCGGGACCCTTCACGGAGAGCAAGAACTGCTTCACTTCTGCTTGTCCAGGTAAGGCCAATGTTTAATTCAAATCTTGTATGCTTTACTTAAACACTACTGTACCATATTATTAGCCAAGACGTTCACAACATTTGGTTTGTGTAGCTTTGTTCTTTAAATTTGTATAATACAGAATACAAATATATTACAGAAAACTTTGTGGAGTAGCTGAAAGCTTGCAATTGGGAGACGAAATTTTATCTCTTAATTTAAACAAAAAAACTGCTCATTGCATCACCTGATTATCTAATTATAGAATTATTAATTTTGTAGGCTGCAAATTACCTAGCCATGTTTTTGAGCTGACAGTATTTTTGAATGATTGACAGTTGATGGCGGTTGGTCTCAGTGGTCCCCATGGAGCAACTGTGACGCGGCTTGTGATTTTGGTGTCATTCACAGATACAGGTAATGTGCATAGGCCCCGATCTTGTTTCAATTTCAATTCAATATTAGTAAGACTCAATTTTATTCAATGTGTGTTTGCTGAGAGATTTGTATAAGCAAATTTTGTTTCCTCCACAATACATGCCTTATTTCCTAATATATATAGAAACTGTACGGATCCACCACCCAAGAATGGAGGCAACATCTGCAATGGTTCTTACCATGAGACCGACATGTGCATCAATGAGCCATGTGGACCAGGTAAGAATACTGGTCATAATTCTGCCCAAAGCTAATCACAATAGGGTCTTCTCAGTAAACTGACTTTTCCAATAATTGCATAATGACATTAATTTCATTTTAGACTAAGTGCATTTAAGAAAAGCAAGATGCGTTAATTGCAGCAACTCTTCTTTAAAGGTTTGAAAATGAATGTCATCATCTATATCCTCCTTGCAGATTGTCTTGAGAAGGAGTCTGTAACAACTGAAGACTGTCTTGCTGGCTTCGACCCCTGCTCGAGAAGCTGCCAGGGCCTCAGCAACGAGGTGACTTGCCAGCTGACTTGTCAAGAAGGTGTGTTCAGCTTTAAAAGTTTCTGACTTCCTATATATAGTTGTGTCCTTCATACAGGCTGGCATTATGGCATACAGAAATGCTCCTGCTATCTTTCAGTGATACTCATTTTTTGTTGTTGTAAGGTTATCAGAATGCTGGAAGGCTGCCATTATGGTCCTAGAGCAATGAAGTTTAGCCCCCAATTGTGCCTCTGGCTGCAAAGAGGATAGTCATCACACCTACCTTCAATCATGATAACAATTGCTCCAACTACTAACAGCTTTTCTTGTCATGACCAGTGGAAGATTGACTCTTCAGTACTAGTGTGCTAAACTGGATCAAGATCACTTTGAATTCTCTTTTCCCTTTCCCTTGCAGGTTGTTACTGTGCTGAGGGAACGTACAGTCAGAATGGAGAGTGTGTGACTGCAGCGGAGTGCAAATGTCTCTACAATGGACAGGAGTACGAACCTGGCCAAAATATCACCAGTGACTGCAACACATGGTAATGTAACTTTTGCTGTAACTTACATGTACATTACTTAATTGTTAGTAACATAGGTCAAAAACTGAATTTAATTTCCAATAAGTTGATCTGAAGATGAATCATTCTACAGTATTTCAAACCTTAGAAATATTAAGAAAGGGGAAGTGTACTATTTTGGATGTGTAGAATCAAGATAAACTGAGGTGAGCTAATATCTATATATTTATAAACTGCATGTTTTGCTTTGACATTCAGCCTTGTTTTTCTATCAACAGTGTTTGTGAGAACGGATACATGACCTGTACTGATGAAGAGTGTGCTGGTATGTATTTGCAAAAGATAAGACACGAATGGCAATTTGTTAAAATCTGTGTAACATTGCTAATTGTCACTGGTGCAATAATCTGGTGATACATAAATACTCATCATGAAATCTTTGTGTATCTATGCATATCCAAATACACAATATTATTAAGAAAGTCTGTCCTAAAGTTACAACTCACCATCTGTTTCCCATAGTGGACTGCGGCTGGTCCCTTTGGAGCATCTGGACTCCATGTGACAAGACGTGCGGAGCTGGCATTCAGCAGAGATACAGGTGATTGTCCTTCTCTGTATCTGTATAGTTGGTATAAACGCCCCTTCGGTGCAACACACCAGTCTTTATTGTGTTATTTATGACTGATGCATAAGGTTATAAATTTTTCCCTCAATGTCGTTTACTGAATTCACCAACAATAATATTTGTATTATTGATCTTTTGAGAAGTAAAACACATTCTAAAGTTTAAGCACTAAGTTGTTTTCATCCTGTACAGGTCTGGAAGTAACCCCTCTGCCAGCAACGGCGGACTGCCATGTGAAGGCAACACTGTGGACACAAAGGACTGTTTTGTTGCTACCTGTCCAGGTGAGCTTTGTGAGGCAAATCTCTCCTTTCCTATCTTTTCATTTTTTCATAAAGATTACCACAACATGATATGACCCAAGGCAGACATGCTTATTTCCAGGGACACATGTTTGAGAAGCAACACCTAGCTTTTGGGGAAAGGGAAATTGAAGATGATCAATCAGGGAATGCATGTATGTTGTACAGTTTGTTTTTTTCATTGCTGATTTTCCCTCAAATCGTATTGTACATGTAGGTACACCAGCTCACTGGGGTGAGTGGGCTCCGTGGTCTGCCTGCACGGCCACCTGTGACAGTGGACAGAGGATCCGGACCAGGAGCTGTATCCGGTACGAGGACACCCCGGTCACTTCCAACTGTCCCGGCAACAGCGCAGAGACCACCTCCTGTAACCTCCAGGACTGCCAGGGTACAGTATCTAACATTTTAACTTAGGCCACACCACTATAATTCTAATGTTGATTATAAGTAAGTAACAAATAAGATGAAATTCGAAGCATGAAAACCGAGTGAATATTTATACAATGTATATTGTATACTCAAGTTTCCTCCAAACTTTTAGGTTTCATGATGAAGTCTTGCTAAATAGTTGGTTTGGAATGTCTAAGAACCAAGGTGATAAAATCACATGGGTGGAGAACACAATAAATGCTGATACTTTTTTGAAAAAAAAAATTGTTCGGAACAAGCATTGGATTCATTTGGTATACATAATGTTGATAATCTTCAAGCAGATCCTATGGTGGCAAGGCAGTATCCATTAGCCGAGTAGGATTCATTAGCCACTGTAGGATCTGCTTGGAGATTATAGGACATAGGGAAACTTCAAGTTTTGTATACCCCCACAGAGGAGTGTTTGGATGACAAGGGTGTGGAAGGAGTGTGGGAACTGCCCCAGGACATGTCTGGACCTGCAGCAGGGTGTGACCTGTGAGGAGGACTGTGTACCCGGCTGCTACTGCCCCGACGGATCCGTCCTGCAGGATGGACTTTGTGTCTCCTATGCAGAATGTCGCTGCACTGTCAACATCAACGGCATAGTTTTAGCCACATATAACTTGTGATGTATTTTTTTCAACTGACTCCAGTCCTGCATTTCTGCACAATTTCTCTAGCGTCAATGACAAAGGTAGTGGGTGCTATGTTAACTGTTTCCAAAATCATATCCAGTTGAGTAACTGTCTTATTACCTCAGCCGGATGTCTAATCGTGATTTTGCATTATTTCAATTGCCCACAGGTGAAGTTGAGGAAGTGCAACCAGGCGAGACTATAATAAAAAATGAGTGTGAGAACTGGTGAGTGGTACAAGATTAGGTTGAAGAAAGAATGCCTAATAGTATGTTGCACAATTCTGTTTTTATCAACTATTGTTTATGAGTGTGCCATCTTGTGTACATTTATGATACATGTAAATAACTATTGTTTGCTATCATTCCCAGCACCTGTGAAAATTCTCAACTTGTCTGTGAGGTAGCCAACTGCTCTGGTAAGTGTCAAGTAATGTTTAGAATATTACTGTCTGATACTACTGTAACTACTAGTAAGTTATTAAGTTTTCAAGACGTTGAAAGCTATATTGTTGAATGCATGTAATTATGTCTTTAAATGCAACTTAAATCATGCGTAAAGGTACATGTACACCCAGGCAAAGAACCAAACCTCTATGCATGTTGCAAAGTGTACTAGCCTTTAAGAATAGATTATTTTTCACTGTGGTTATTTGAATGCGCTGCAACATGTTGCAAAGTGTGCTTATATAAAGAATTGATTTTGTTCAGTGGATATTAAATGTGCTGTAACATTTTGTTTCAGTTCATGGTGAATGGAGTCCATGGACTCCCTGGTCTACCTGCACGGCAACCTGTATCTCTGAGGATGGCAGTGTACCATACCAAATCAGGTAAGTTTACAAGTCAAACTATCATTACCTTTCATCCACATATCCAGTGCATGACAGCTCACACCTATATAGTAGCCCAGTAAGTCTCCCTTCCAGCCTTATTTTATCACGACTTGATATATTTCCCCCGAATCTAAAAAAAAGATGATTTAACTAATCACATTTTGTCAACTCTGTAAGTTGGTTCATAAAATCAAGGGAAATTGGAAATGTTCTTTGTTTGTGTTTGTGTGAAGACACCGGGAGTGCAACAACCCAGCTCCAGCAGGATATGGGGAGTACTGTGACGGACAGGACAGCCAGATCCAGAACTGTGGAACATACAGATGCCCGAGTAAGTACAGTCTACATCTGAATGGCACAATGAATATTAAACATTAATACCAATTTTCTTTTCCATTTATGGTGGGATAATTTTACAAGAAGATTTTCTGATAATTTAGATTCTTCCAGTTTTTTGTATTTCCCCCCTTTGTCAACGATAGAACAATGGTTCACAATTGTCAATAAGATCGACCACATAAACTGCAATGATTGAAATGATTCTTATGCAAATCTTTACTGATAGGAATACATTTCTCCTGATGTCTAATTGAATATTATATCTTATTCAGATCTCATTACATTTACCTATGAGACAATTATAGTTTTGCAGTTAAAGTTTGTCCAAACATCTTTTTTGCCATTTTCCTTGCCCAGTTGATGGCGAGTGGTCTCCTTGGGGCCCGTGGTCTGGTTGTGAAGACCCGTGTGTGGACGGTTCTCAGTACCGGTTCCGTACATGCAGCAACCCCGCTCCGCAGTACGACGGCGCCGATTGTGAGGGCAACACCCTCGTGCAGACCAAGGAGTGTGACGAGCCCTGCACCCCAGGTGAATCACAAGGATCTCTAGTGCTCTAGTGCTTATAATGTCCAAAGATGTCCAGAAAGTTGCAGTCTTTACGGAGTAATAAAGCTGGTGATTGCACTGCTACAGAAAATTAGTCAGAAATTCAAGATTGCCTTTCTTCTCTGATCATGAGGGGGTCAGAAAATTAGTGCTACAGAAAATAAGTGTTTGTCAGAATAACAATATTCAATATTGCCATTTTTCTCTGAGGGGGGATAACTTTTCAACAAGCCGAGTACCATTTCAGTGTACTTCGGAATATCAGTGAACTGAAAGAATATTATGTAGCCTAAGGAAGAATACCAGAGAAATCAGTTGCTATTGCATTGGCAGAATCAAGTAGTGCCCCTGTCAGGCTGCACTACACCAATGATTCCCTAGATGGCTCTTCTATCATTTCCATAACCTGGCCGGTGTGTTCCCCTCTACAGAGGAGTGCCCCTACACAAGCACATGGGTCTCTGCAGAGGACTGTGGAAACTCCTGTCCACGTACCTGCGCCGAGCTCAGTGCACAGGTACTACATGGTGGTATTAACTTTGTAGGCAAATTAAATGTAATATGTAAGTTTAACTTTAAAACATTTTATCTAAGAAATAGATATCAAGGAAATCAAATTTCATAGCATCAAATCTGGCTCAACATTTTCATAATTATTAAGAAACACATTAGAGAGTTTTCATGTGAAGTTATTGCTCGCTTTTATGTCTGTCACTATTTTCATGTCAGTACATCATAGTTCAAGCAATTTTGGACATTCAAGCAATGCTCACCTATACCCCCCCCCACTCAGAAACAGTACTGAATGTCTCCAGTTTGACAAAGATAACACCTGTCCAGATTTATTGCTTCAAGGAGTGCCAATAAAACACAGGAAAGGAGTATCCTCGATCTATAATGATTGACTGAAAATGCATATATTAGAGACAACGTTGTGGTCTGTGCGGTCATACCACATTAACATGGAGTCTGTTTACCCTGCAGGTGATGTGTGACACCACAGAGTGTACAGGCTACTGCCGATGTGATGGGGACAAGTTCTTCCAGGACGGGGAGTGTGTCGTACCGGAGGAGTGTCTGTGTCTCTACGATGGCGAGTTCTACGAGCCCGGCCAGACATACTCAGTCAACGACTGCCAGAACTGGTCAGTCAATAACTAGCAGTTTGTCTGATAAATTCTGTGGCGATGCAATTTAATTGGCTCTCAGATCTGCGAAAACAATGCAAACTTTGAAATTAACATAAAAGAGGCTAAGGGGAACTTGAAGTTTTAGTGCTATGTGAAGCAATTAGTATATATAATAATAACTGCTGTCAACATGCATTTATTTTCTGCAGCACCTGCATCAATGGAAACATGGACTGCACCGAGTACAACTGCCCAAGTTAGTTTGGTTCTGATACAGTTTTTGTCGTTCTTCTTTTTTGAATGCATTCTTATAGAAAACTTGTTTTGCTAGAGTTTTTGAGTGCAGGTTCTCACATTGTATTTTCATTGGCTAGTTGACGGGAACTGGTCACCATGGTCAGAGTGGAGCGAGTGTTCAGAGCCGTGCGATGGAGGCATCCGCAGGAAGTAAGTTCTTGTAACTAACAAGAAATAAGTTTATCAAATAATTTCCGACATGCGGGAAGTATGTCGCGTTTTTGTGAATGTATTAGAACTGTATTGTATGATCATGGGAAAATACCAATTACTGAGTTGCATCATAGAATTGTGTATTACTCATACGATTGTTTGTCGTATCTTACTTGTATAATGTGTACAATGGTTCATGTTTCATACCAATGATGACACAGTTCACCTTCCTGGCCACCTCATACCAGAGCATGCTAGGTCATAACCCTGTCAATCAACTGAAACTTAATCTCCACTTAGTCACTTCCATTCTTTTCTGTTCAGGATGAGATATAATACATTATCCAAGACTACTTCCTTTTGGACTTAACGTCTGTCATTAGTGAAGAATTCGAGCTGACAAATTGAATTTTGTCCATTGTGTAGGTACCGTAACTGTAACAGCCCTGCTCCTCACTTTGGAGGCAAGCTGTGTGAAGGCCCTGAGATTGAGACTTCTGTCTGCAACACACAGTGCTGTGATGGTACGTATATCCCTACTGACTTCATTTCATTTTCATGAGATGAAATTTTTTTACAACCATACTAGTGAGCTATAATGTTATTACAAAGTGATAAATAATGATAAATGTGGCTGTTCCTGGTGCTGAATGACATCCATTCGAATTCAATTTGTTACTTGATAGTTGCTTTTGCCAATTTGGTTAAAAAGTTGAGAAAATATTGCATTACTGTCATCAATTGTCTAAATGTATTTCAAAAATGTCTGCTAAATAAATACAGATACAAATGTATATAATAACAACATTATGGTTGCTTGCTTCAAAAAAAGACTTGTACCTGGTGCAAGCACATCTAACCCCCGGTTGGGGAAAAATGACGTTAAATTTGGTTTTTAAAAAATGGTTAACGTGTACATTTCAGCTCCTGGGCCGAACTGGAGTGAGTGGTCCCAGTGGACCGTGTGCACGTCCTCTTGCGAGTCTGGCGTGCAGAACCGTTTCCGCTGCTGTAATGACAGCATGCCGTTCTCCAACTGTACCGGGGAGAGCACCGAGGAGAGGCTCTGTAACACTGGAGAGTGTATCTGTGAGTTGACTTGTGATCTTTTGTCATACTCGTGGTTGGACTGATAAGCAGCACCGATACAGATGGTGCTTCAGCAGCTTTGGGATATGATAAAAATTGCAGCTATTTATCTTTCATTGAATATAATGAGGAATCTGAATTTAAGCTCTGATAAATAAAAGTTTTCTGAGCAATCTTAAGAGCTTAGAGTAGGCAAGCATATTGCACTGTAATTGGAAAGTTAACCTAATCAATTGCAGATTAGAGTTTCTTTGCTAATCTCAATTCATTGTTAATTGGCAATTGGCAGATTAACATTTTCTTGCCAGTGCTAAGGAAAAAATCTTTCCATCGGGTAAAATTGCACTGAGCAGTGCTTTTCAAATCTTCACTTTTTAACCAATAGCATCTTCAAAGATTGATACCTGTGTCCTTTCTTGTGAAGAACTGACACCGAGGAAGAATAGATTGGCAAGACTGGTCCAAAGTTGTTCTTTTTTAATCATTTTTCTTTCTTTCCAGATGACGGAAACTGGAGCCCGTGGGGTCCGTGGTCAGAGTGCACAGTAACGTGCGGCACGTCCCTCATAGCTCGGTACCGTGGATGTACTAACCCCCCTCCCACCAACGGCGGCAGCTACTGTGTGGGCCAGTCCAGTCAGGTCCAAACCTGCGGCATGCCCAGTTGTGAAACAGGTCAGATCTGGATCTGTCTTCTTCTAAAGATGTAACCAACCACCCTTATGTGTTACCCCCCGATGCTCTCCTGACTATCTGTCTGTATTGATGAGCAGGATAATTTTAAACAGCTTAACTAACTACATTGTATTAACCCTCTAACCCTCTACATGTCATGTCCAACTTCAAGTCTTGTGGTTAAATGATATCTACCAGTGTGTGATGGAGAGGACACTTGGTATTTTCTCTCTCTCTCTCTCCCTCCCTCCCCCCCCTCTCTCTCTCTCTCTTTATGGTAAACTAATGGTACAGTTATACATAGAAAGAAGATATTTTGTGGTAACTATTTATAAACACAGTGCCCAGCTGTTGTTTAATGTGTATTCTATCAATATGCCAGCAACTGTAGCTCATCACCAGAGACTTATATTTCCTCCCAGATACCGTGTGCGCCAACATCAGCATGTCGTACTATGATGAGTGCGGCCCTACCGGTCGACCCAAGACCTGCCAGGACCTGTACACCTACTTCTGGACTTGTGAGGCTGGCTGCTACTGCCCAGAGGGATATGTAAGAATTGTTTTTACTGCCTTTCCACCACATGCGTACACACTTTTTAAAGTTTTCAAGCTGCAAGCAGGTGCTTAAAAGCCAAAGTCATGGTGCATACTGCCTCAGAAATATCAGGGGTCGAGCGCAAACCAAAGTGGGAGTTGGCAGTGCACCCCCATGTGGAGTTTAGGATAGATTATTACCTTAAAGATTCTTATTTTTCAGATTTAAAAACAAAAGGTCTTTTATACATTTGTACTTCCATTGAGTTTGAACATTGAAATTAGATAATGACAGGTGACCAATGTGAATTGTGGTGATGCTTGAAAGAAGATTGCACTTAACACAAAAGACGTGAATAACACTATCTAAGCTGCAGCTGTCTCTGAAATCTCTGGCTTTCCGACAATCATCCTGACTTGCTATGGGGAGATTTAGTACCCAATGGCAGCAGGCATGTTGGGTTAGTCATACTGTACAGAACATATAAATACGTAATCATAACATATCATGCAAACTGACATGCAGCTGGTCCCTGCAGTTGGCTGTAAACACATTAGTGTCACTGTTTTCCTGTTTCCTATGAGTTTAAGCAGATAATGCAGGTGGATTAGCGGGAGTGCACAATGCTCTTTAAACAGGAAATGTAACAGAGTAATACCAAGTCTACAAGGGCTGCATCTAGAGCGCTGTACATTGTGTGTACCTCGGCAAATCCTTGTTACAGGTACAGGCACACACAAAATACTGAGGTCAAAGTCTTGATTGTGCGTAGCAAACCTTTTTTCCATCCATTTCACTACAAAATGTAATTCCAGGGCAAATTTTTGCTAAGAGCAAGATTATTCCGAGACAATAATTTTTCTCATTTATTTTGACTGTAACCCTCCATTATTTCAGATATTTCAGGCCTGTCTTTATAATGTCCTGACTGGTTCTGTTCAATCATTAGATACCGACCAGGATTTAAACAATTAATTCAACTAGAGCAATTTCTTCACGCGTTTGTAATTCATTATCCCCATTAAAGAGCATTGGAATCAAAATAAATTAGACAAATGGTGCTATTGCAAAGAATAAAGCATTTAGACAAATATTACACAAAACAATCCACAACCAATCTCAAATATACAATCAGCAAACATTTCGTCTCACATATGCACAAAAACCAGGGAAAGCATATCCTTTGCGATGGGATTTTAGACACTTAAGACACTTTAATTAATTGACAGGTTGGAAAAGTACCGGAACACAAGAAAGCACCGAAAATTGTATTATGACACATATTTATTTTCACTCACGACAAATGATAAATGTACAAACGCTACTGGTTACCATTGTATACACATTCCAAGTATTATCACAACACTTTTGTCTAGTATAAAGCAAGGAATGAAGTAACAGTATAAAAGACAAATTTCTCACTTGTCCATGTCCATGTCCATGTAGATGTCTGCAGCGCTGGTTTCCTTGCCATTGTGGGCAGACGTATATCTACTGGCAGATCTCAAGTCTTGTGTTCTACAGTAGCACTGCTACTACTGCTACTACTACGCATTGTACACAATTCTCTGAAACACTCATCATAATGATTACATATTGTCTAGCCCTTTATAGTTGTGTTTCTATTCTAACGTCTGGGCTATATTCTGTTCTTGGTCTGTCTGCTCCAGACAAAATCTCCCCAAACAGTTCAAACATCCACGGTAAGGAGTGATCAGTTGTTGATAGATTGCATTTCTCAAGTCAGCCATGCGAATTATGTTTGCCAATGGGTTGAGCGCCGAGTTCAACACCATCAAGAAAAGCACCCAACTCGAGAATGTTAGAGGTGAGCATATATGCCTGTTCCTGAAGCAGAATCGGTTAAACGGGAGAGCTGTAAAACCCAGCACCCAGAAGATGAATGTCAGCGTCACAAGGATCATCACTGTCCTTGCCTTCCTTGTGCTGGAGTCCAATTTCCGCTGAGCTTCGCTTTGTGCATCGCGGCCTTCGCTTGCTCCATCTCTGGCCTGGTTTTCTCTAGCTTCAGCCCATCTATAGCTACTCCTACGACGTATACCTCCTCTAAACTGTCGCGGTCTTGTCTTTTGGCGTCGTTTGATACGCACAAAAACACTCATGTTTGTGAACATCAAGACAAAACATAGGAATACCATTATAGAAGCTATTAGAATGACATAGCTAACGGGAACAAAAGCAAAGCAATATTCTACGGCAATGGAGTGATCATATACACAATTCCAGCCCATAGAGGTTGAAAAGACACACAGTGACAGGACAATCCATGAACAAACAATTGCTACACAAGCATTCCGCTTGGCCTTAGAGGCGTTGTTGTAAAAGAAAATAGGGTGCCTCACAGCTGTGTAACAATCTATTGATAACAAAGATAGAGCTGATGCAGATATCGTCTGTGTAAATACCAAACAGATAAAGAAGTGTAACATAGCAATCACTCCGTATTGACCCAACTGACCGAAAGCAAGACAAATAAGGAGAACCCCTGGCAGGAGGTCTGACATTGCGAGGTTTGCGATATACAGATACAATGCCTTATGAAGCTTTGTGTTCCGATGATGCCGAATAGGACCGTAAAATTGGCCAATATGATGAAGATCCCCATAACTCCAAACATGTACAGAGGCCACCCTTTACTAGCAAGCACAAAGTCGTGTACAGGGCAAGCTTACTGGCCTGAAGGTAGGACATGTTCGTGTGGCGGAGGTGGCCAATAGTAACACTGAAGCATTTTGTCAAATGGTATGTAGTCCGAGCTGTTGTCAAACCATAGAGGGTACGAGGTGTTGTCAAACCGTAGAGAGTCCGAGGTGTTGTTGAACCGTAGAGAGTCCGAGGTGTTTTTGAACCATAGAGGGTACGAGGTGTTGTCAAACCTTAGAGGGTCCGAGCTGTTGTCAAACCTTAGAGGGTCCGAGCTGTTGCCGAACCACAGAGAGTCCGAGGTGTTGTTGAACCGTAGAGGATCCGAGGTGTTGTGGAACAGTAGAGAGTCCGAGCTGTTGTTGAACATGTTCAGTAGATTTGCTGATCAGTTATCGGTGAGGAAAATGATGACTGGTGGAGGAGTCTATGTCGATGTGCACTATCTGTCTGAAGCTCTACATTGAACAGATCTTGTTTTTAGCAAGGCTGAGAGCTAAATATTTATAGCAAAGGCGCACCTGTCTCTGAAATCTTTCTATAATAACATTTAGACCTTCCCTATTACCTGCAAGTCGGATTAAGCCAATGATGCTTTACGAAGTTCAGCTGTATTCACATTTGTCACGATTTTACAATCATTGAGACTTATTCCAAATCTCTAATGCATTTAAAGCATTCACTTTAAACAAGCAATATGCAATACAATGTTCATCAAAGTAGATGATACTATCTGATCTGTAGCCGTCCATGGCATTGCTGACTCTCTAAGCACTTAAGCCTTTGATACTTCCCATTAGTTTGAACGTTAATTTCCACAGGTGACAAAAGAAGTGCTTTGAATTCAAACAAAAATACGATAAGACTCTGTAAGCTGCAGCTGTCTCTGAAATCTCTGGCTTTCCGACGATCTTCCCGACTTGCTATGGGGAGATTTTGTACACAACGGCAGCTGGCAAGTTGGGTTAGTCAAACTGTACAGAGCATATGAATGAATTGAAGATAGAGTGAATCAAAATATAAGATACATTGTACGATACATATAAGAAGAAGTTATTCAGATCACAAAGAATAAAGGCCAATGGAATTATTTGGAATCTACATATTGCTAAACATATAATTACTGGCAGTTGACATGTAAAAACACTTTAAAATAATCTAATATCTTTTTAATGTTTTATAGGTACTGAACGAGGATAAGACTGCCTGTGTGGAACCATCCGAGTGTTACTGCGTGGACGAGGAAACCGGTCTGAACTGGCCACCAGGTTATGTCCTACAGAGGGGCTGCAACCAATGGTAGGAAAGAAGCTGGATTTTCATTTTCTTATTTATACTTAATGGTACACTCATACCATCATTTACAGCTAGGAAATCACTAAATTTCTTGACTACATTGGCGAAAGCCTTGATCTCAACAAGCCATTGGAATGGATGGCGTTCAGCACCAAGGACAGACCCTATTATCATTACGTACTGCTTGTCATGTTTACCTTGTTGCCTCTTTATTTTTTAGTCCATGCGTGAACGGGGTGTTCCAGTGCACTGACATAGACTGCCCGGGTAAGCGGTCTTGATCTTATTGTATCAACCATTGTCTGTATAAAATTCAGCCTTGAACGCAGTTTGTCTTTTATTGCTGTTTTCAATTTCTATCAGGCAAGAACGAAAGGATGGGAATCATTTGTATTTGTCAAGATATTACATGAAGATCTGATGTTATTATATTTGACTATCAGCAGTGACTAGTGTTTCACAACAGATTCAAAGCAAATGTTTCAGTACGAGAGCAATATTACGCAGTAGGGTTAAACAGACTTCTGTCTGCCCCCCCTCCCACAGTTGATGGTGGTTATTGTGATTGGACTCCCTGGCTGGGCTGCACGGCTACCTGTGGTTTTGCACCTGCATACAGGATGAGAGAGTGAGTTTAACTCCCTTCTTAACTAAATATAAATCAATAAAGTCAGTAAAAAAAATTTATCTTTGAATCAATATTTAAGCAAGAAGACATTCCAGGCGTAAGTAGTTTTATCTAAATTTCTTAAGTGTTGCAAGGTAAAAAAGGTCATGAAAAGCAATTATGAGTGTTTTACAAAACTGAACAGGGAAACGAAAGATAGATTAGCTAAATATCTGAGAGCAATATTTAAAATTATAATCTGCCAAAGGTAAGAGCCAGGAATGCACGTAGAATATAACAAACATTAGTTCATAGGAACATTTTCATCACCCAATTCAACAACTGTCTTAAGATGTTTTGCTATGTTAACCAGTAACCTCCATAGATTTTGATGTGATGTCACCAAATCTGTGTTTCTGTCACTGCACAGCTGCAAGTGTCCCCGGCCTGCGAACGGAGGCCAGCTGTGTGATGGGTTCAACCTCCCGCCGATGGCCTCTAACAACTACACTGCCGGCCAGATCGAGTTTGGCACCTGCGACATCCCAACAAGCTGCCCAAGTCAGTTTGTTTATTGTTTTAACAAGCCTTTGAATAAATGATAGTTTCCATCTTGTCTTTTTGTTTCCTTTTAAAAGATACAAGCTAAAGGCCTGTTAGTTAACAACAATGATGGTTTCACATTTATAAGTTTATAAAGTGTCAAGTTAGTGTAATATAATGCAAATTTTATCAAGGCATCTATAATCTTGCAAATATTTGTTGTAGATTATTTTGTATCTATACAATGTTTTCTGATTATAAACATACGGCATTTCCTATACACTCTCCTTATGTGAATATGTTGACATGCTATAGTTGATGGAAACTGGGGAGAGTGGGGTCCATGGTCTGGCTGTGGAAACTGCACGGCAGGAAGTGAGATCCGCGAACGACATTGTGACAACCCTGCTGCTCAGGTGAGCAAAGCACCTGTCCAGCATAAAGTAGGCAATTGAGTGTTGTGGTTGAGGTTGTGGATCAGAATCTACAGGTTCAGATTGGAACAACACAGGTTCATGACTTTTTGACATGTTTTGTATTTAGCCCTAATATTAGGGCTGGCTAGAAATGTAACGCTTATGACTGAAACATGAAAAAGACAAATTTTGTGTGTGTAAATTGTAATGACTTCAGTGTTAATGGAGATACAAATGATGAAACGAACAATTAATACTTTTCAGCACGGAGGCATGCCATGCGTTGGGAACCACACAGCGTCCAGACCGTGCTACGTGGACCCAATCCTGTGTGACATCACATGTGCAGAGGGGCAGGTGTACGAATGCAAGTCTGGGCCCAGAACATGTGCTGACATCCAGGTGGGCAGATTGCTAAATACATAAAACACTGAGTGTTACATCAAACTTGTACATTTTTAGACCATGGTTATGGAAGAAACTTGGATTTGTGGGTTTCAAAATTCAAAATGATCATCTTTTACATCAGTTACACATAACATGCAATTGACATACACATCACATTTCTATACTTATTTACCAGAGATTGTCCAAACAAGGCAAACCCTCAGGTAAATATTACATGTATATGAAATCTGCATTGAAAAGATATGCTTGCCATATATAAGTCAGGAAAAGGCTCCAAAAGAGTTGGCTAATGTTTATTTTCTTACACTGATATATCCTTTTCTCTGCCGTTCAGGACCATAATGACTTTGAGGAAGGAAACACCTGTACGTACGAGTGCGCCTGTCCAGACGGCCAGGTGCTGCTGGATGGCACCTGCGTGGACAGGGCCGAATGTCCCTGCAGATACAGACTCATCGAGGAACCAAGTAGGCATAGTCTTTAGTTCCTTCTATCATTCTGAGAGGTAGCTAGATGACTGACACTTTGGAAAATGGTTCAAATTCATTTAAATGTTGAATTTTCATATTGATACTTAATTCATATAAAATAGTTCACAACGTGTTTGAGCTTCAGAAATCAAACCAAATGAACTGATGTTGCAGATTTCGTGCCAACGACTGAAAACAACGGTACAGAATGGTTTGTTGTTGAAGAGGGAGAAGTCATCAGCTACGAGTGTAACGAGTGGTGAGCAATTATAAATTTTGTACAGTTATTTTGTTATGTCATTATAGTCTGGGAAACAATAATTAAATTAAAGCAAAAAAAAATCAAAGATATTAAATGTATGTGCGGGCTTCTTCTTGTGGCTAGAGTTAAAGTAGGAATGGACATAATGCAAGGGCTTTGAATCAGAATTTTCTTTGACTCTAACTTTTCTGTTCATGTTTGCAGTACCTGCTTGATGGGACAGCTGACCTGTACAGACTTCCTATGTACAGGTATGTATGTAAAGAAAATTCCCTATTTTCTTGTCTGTAATTTCGTAGGCATCAGGGGCAGACAAGGAATGTTTGTGGTGCATTTCATTGGTTTGACTGTACTACTTAGTCTTGTAGGTTAAAATCATTGCAGAACCCTTCTACCCTGTAAGCCCTTTTACATGTACTTGTAAACACAAGTTAGATGGAATATTCACCTACTACTACTACCTCTACTTTATGCTACAATGCATGATAACGTAATGTTTTTGGCACCAGCAGACCTTACAATATTATTACCTCTCTATTACCCTCTTCAGTTGACGGAAACTGGAGTCCCTGGTCACCGTGGACCAACTGTACCGTGGACTGTGGTTCCGGTGTTCAGTACCGACACAGGAGCTGTGATGATCCGCCGCCCGCAAATGGCGGCCAGGCCTGTGCTGGGCTGGCAGTGGAGGAACTCAGCTGCAACGAGAACCCTTGCCCAGGTCAGTGACACTTGAAAGTTTTATTTAGTAAATACTTTCTTTCCATTGTCATGGCTCAGTGATCTTGGTCTTCAAAGACCTAAAAATTGAATTCCATATGGCTCCTCCAAAATCAAGTGACCAATGCTTCTGTTTATGCTTTCTAACTTGTTCCAACAGTGCATGGTAACCCTGGCCCTTGGTCGTTCTGGTCGGCTTGCTCTGCGACCTGCGGGATTGGAACCAAGACGCGGTCCCGACAGTGCAACAACCCCGCCCCCGCTAACGGTGGCGACCAGTGCTCTGAGTCGCTTTTCGAACAGGTGGACTGTATGGAGACAGTGTGTGCAGGTAAACCTTAAACCACAATAAATCTTGTTGCCTTACACATTCACAGGAGTAAACAGTCTCTTTTTTCTCTTCCTAGCATACATGTACCTGGTAATCTATCTCTTCCATCTCTTCTCAGCTAACAACTGTACAGGAGGGAAGCAGTACTATGCCTGCCCCCAGGAGTGTCCCAGGACATGTTACGAGCTGGAGCCTGATGTGTGCATCCACACCGGCTGCTGCATCCCCGGCTGCTCCTGTCCACCCGGCATGTACGAGAACGACGAGGGCATCTGTGTGCTAGCAGAAGGTAGGATCAGATCGATAAGAGATCTTCTGGTCAAAGAGGTAAATTTAGATGGAACACCATACACTCTCTAATTGTAGTCGTAGAAGTCCCTAAGTGCACCTGTCAGAAATAGTGGTCATTCTATCTGAAAAATTGAGCTTAAGCTTAGCTTGTTTGCAGAAGGTAGCATCATGGTATAATGCAGCGCATGCAGTCGTAAGAACTCACAATCTGTTTTCCCGTCCGTTACGTTGGATAATATCGTTGTTCGACATGATTGTGTTACAGCCTGTCCATGTCGCTGGAGCCTCCCTACTGACAGTGACGGACTCCCTGCCAACGGAGAGACGTACGACGCCAACACTGTCCTGCAGTTCGGCTGCAAATATTGGTAGGAAATCTAACTTTACACAATTCACTAACATCCAGATAAGTGCATTTTCCCAACACAATTTTTTTTTGGATGTGTCTCATTTTGTTTTTTTCTGATTTCTGTACAGTAATTGCTTTGGTGGGCGCTGGAACTGCACAGCTGGAGATGTGGGTAAGTGTGGAAATCTTCATTAGTTCACCTTTACTAACGAATGTGTTTGTTACTTCTGGGAAGTAGATGTATTGTTCTGGCATTCTTTTCTGGGGAGTTTGTATGAATCTGGTTATGAAGCTAAATGATATCTTTGCTGACACCACTCTTTTGCTTCCAGTCACCCCAGGCTGGTCCTCCTGGACCCAGTGGTCTGCTTGTTCTGCCACATGCAATGGTGGTGAGAGGACAAGGACCAAGTCCTGCACCAACCCGCCCCCTAGCTGCGAGGCTGAGACCTGCAGCGGGACTGGAGAGGAGACCGAGCCATGCAACGAACAACCGTGTCCAGGTAACCCCGCTTAATTTCGCAACTGCATAGCATTAACTTCCAACAGCAGTTAGAGGTCACTGATGCCCAAGAATGTGGTGTTAAAGGTCTACTGTTACACTTAACTACCAACTCTCCGAGCATTAAGTTTAAGCCTCAGTTTATTTTTGACGTCTTAAGGCATTTTTGTTGGACTTTGTTTTCTTGTACAGAGGGATGCCCTTACCCAAGGGTGGAGATGCCATGTAACAGCACCTGTCCACGCACCTGTGCCCAGCTGCGAGGGGAACAGGAGTGCATCGAGCCCGAGTGTGAGACCGGCTGCTTCTGTGCTAATGGCACGTTCGAGGACGATGGTGACTGTGTAGAGGTAAATGTTAAATCAACACCTACAAATGTTTTACATTTGTAATGGCATATCATTGCAATGTTTGTTAGCCAGTATCTGCTAAGATTAAAAGTGTTACATGTATGTGGTGACATCACGATTGCAAGTTTATTCACAGCTCTTTTCTAAACTTTTCTAAATGCTGAGGCATACAAAAATGTAGCAATCTAATGCTAACTCTGTTTTTGTTGCAATTTCAGAAGTCTTGTTTTCATATTCGTTTGAGCTGACAGAAACTGATCAAAGTTTGTTTTTAAGTTTTTTTCCCTTGATTTGTTAATCTGATGTGGAATGCAAAATGGACAACATACAGAACATTTGTCAAGGGAGTATAGTGTACTCTCCTTACAACATGAGACAAATGTATAATGTCTCTTCCAGGAATGTCCTTGTATCCTGGACGTCCTGGAGTACACAACTGGACAGCTTGTTGGGAACCTTAATGACGGCACTCCCGTATATGATGGTGACACCATCGAGCCAGGAGTGGAGGTTCGCATCAGTGAATGTGAGACCTGTACCTGTGTACACGGTGTGACAAGCTGTGCAGATACTGGAACACCAGGTACAACATGCATTAAGGCAAAATACAGAATCTGATGTAACAAGGCAAATTACAGTTTTGAGGAGTCCCTTTCCAAAAGTACAAGACCATAATGATTATGGCTGAAAGTCTTCTTTATACTGCAAAGACTTCTTTGTTTCTCTCATGGCATCAAGGACATTATACAGTATAAAGTCCTTGATGGCATTTAGCGTTACTATTATTAACAGTAACTCTACAGTAATATACTTTTACAGCCAATAGTTTGAATCTAAGTACTTCAAGTGCTTTCGTTATTGTAATATTTGACTCTACACATTGTTTCGATGTTATTTCCTGTGATGTTTGTAGTTGACGGTGGTTGGACAGAATGGACTCAGTGGACGGCATGCACGGCTCCATGTGACCAGATGGGCACCAGTGAGCGAACCCGGACCTGCACAAACCCCACGCCGGCTTGCGGAGGGAACCCGTGTACAGGAGACGACACAGACACCAAGAACTGCTGGGGAGATCCTTGTGGTCAGTAGACGTTTGATACTTTCAGGCCAGTAAGTAGTGGAATTGCTTTCAAGATCATCATGATGGTAGTATCGTATTGACTGGCACTGGTTTAGGTTGGTCCGTATGTATTTTTGTCTGCAGCAGCGAGGATTGGAAATGAGTGGATGGAGGTTGGGTTTCTGTTGATTGACAAGGTTGTTACCCGTATGCCCCAGGTGTTAGGATGTGGTTTTGAGGTCGCACAGAATGTGTACTGTGTAATCATGGTATGAAACAAAACATAGACCATAATTATGGCGTTATAATACTGGTCATAACTTACGTCATACTATCCTATTTCAGGTCAAGAGTGTGAGTACACACAGTGGTCTGAGTGGTCCGACTGCCCGGTCACCTGTGACGCCGGCACTGTACAGAGAACACGCGAGTGCGTGGAGGTCATAACGGCCACGCCGTGCGACACCTGCCCTGGATACCCGAACAACGATACTGAGACAGAAGCCTGCAACCGCGAACCCTGTGGTACGTTCCTTACAATTTTGGGCATGATTTGGTACAATATGTACACCTTAATGTACACATTGCCAGCCTCCTCAATGTTACTGACTATTTTCATTATAGATCTGCCATTTCTGATTGCCTTAATTTCTTTGCTGTACAGAGGAGGAGTGTGTGGATGGAAAGGTGTACACCACAGAATGCACCTGTCCCAACACCTGTGCAGAATTTGGCGGAACATCCACATGTACTGTACCTGACCCATGTCCACCTGGATGCCAGTGCCCACCTGGTCAGTACATTTAGAACTCACTTCTTTCTTCTTCCCTTAGGTGTATTGGAATGTTGGAAAGTAACTGTAGTGAACAAAGAAATTGTAACATTCATAACAGATCACGTCGAGATGCTGGGAGGTTTTTTAATATTTCTAACTAAAATAGCTTAGCTTGTAACGTTGGTTTTGCCCCCAGAAGACGAAAAATTATGTTTTGCAGTATTCACCTCAGTCCCTGTTTGTGAAGTTCACAGAAAAAAAGCATGTTGTTGTTAAGGTGCCTACGACCTGTTTGTATACATCCTAACCAGTGTTGATGTGAGATCACAGCGCTAATGATTTCAAACTTGTTTATTTGTTTACTTACATGTATGTCTTGCATAACAAACAAACATGTTGTTGTTCAGGAACCTACGAGCAGAACGGTACGTGCGTGCCTCCGGACGAATGTCGATGTGAGATCACGGCACTGATGATCTCGGACAGCAACCTGTCACCTGACCAGTTCCAGAACCTGACACAGGCTGGCAACGGCAACTACATCATGGACGCTCTGGACGTCATCATCGGAAACTGCTCCGTCTGGTAAGGCACCAGATAAGAATCTACAGCTCAGAGTTTAATCCTAGACTATCTGTCAATATTCTGAAGTCACATACATGTAAATGAATCCATCCACAAAACATTCATGTTTCAGTCCATCTTATGCTTATCTTATACATTTCCAAACCCCGGTCGGGCTGTTTGTATGAACCAAAAATAACAATTCATATCAAGAATGTACAGTAATAGTGCCCATGATTGTCATCAACAAGTTCTCTGTGCTTTGTTGTCTTTTATGTCGTATATTTCGTTCCCAAAAGCTGCCCAGCCAGGCCCCGTGTGGGAATTGTGACCTCAGCATTAGTATGTCACCATGTATGTAATGGAACAATTTTTTTTCTTTCACAGTATCTGCTACCAGGGTAGACTGAACTGCACAACAGATGAAAGCTGCTATGGTAAGGAATGGTGATAGAAATTATAAGTAGGCATCCCGGCCTTAAAAATGATATACATACAAACTATGCCAAACAAACTAGTCAATTCGTCAAGATATTACCACATTGGTGAATTTATTATAAAACTCATGTTGTAAACGGAATGATGTAAATAAATGGAAATCTACAGCTCAACTCACATATTAAACATTGCTCTGTACAGTGACTGCATGACAGCAATATGACTATAATTTAAAAGAAGTGTGTTCAAAAGTCATAATGAAACTTATATAAAATAATCAAAAGGATAAAGAGACCATAACACAGTCACTCTTTTTTACAATTCCATTCTCTACTTTGTCTACAGTACCACCCGGATGGTCTTCTTGGACCCCATGGACGCCTTGTTCGAAGACATGTATCGAGGTTAACGGAACAGACAGCGTGCGAGAGCGTGTCAGGACCTGTGACAATCCGCCTCCACAGGTATGGACTTTAAGTACCGATTGTGCAGCACTTACTTGATATATATATGTTATGTTACTTTGTTTGAGTTCTAAAGTGATTAGCCGGAGGTTGAGTTTCACTTACCAGTAATTCAACTAAAGACCTACAATAATTATCAAGAATTAAACACTACTTACGTTTCAGAACCCAGATGAGGACTGTGAAGGTTCAAACTACGAACAGACCACCTGCAATGTGCCAATATGTAACAGTAAGTATCCAGTTCTTGTACTCTTCACTTATTTAATGCATGAAAAATTTAATTATGTTCTACATGTAATATGTGCCTATGGATATAAGGTCATACCAATTTTCCTCTTGGTTTTCAAAACTTCTCAGAGATGTTATGTTTAAATCTAGTCTATACAACAAACGGCTGGGGCAAAAGCTCACAGGAAATTTATTCACTCACTGAAAGTGAGAACACTGGCTATCCAGTCAGAACTCTGTTTTCATGTTGGTATTCAAAATCTTGCTTTGTTTTAGATTTAATAACCAACCGATCAAATTGCTGTGGCCTTACATTAGTGATTGTATGGGAAAGTGATTCTAAACTCTGCACAGATTCTGATCTTTCTTTGACAATGCCTTAAACATGCGTAAAGGTTCCGTTTTTCTATTAGAAGGAATAAACAGGACCTTTATGCATTAATGTGCGCTGCATCCCTCGACCCATTCCCTACACCCCCTGCAACGCTACCCCAGTATCGCTCGCATGGTCGTCTGCACTCTGCGCATTAACAACTCGTATAGAAGAGCTGCCCGCTACCCTGCCATTCCTAGATTCCACCCTGATGCTCTGCCACATATTTTTAAATAGCTGCCGCAAAGCCATTTTTCCACACATTCATGCCCAATGTGTAGTTGATCACAGGGAATATGAACCCTAAAAAGGACACAAAAAAGTTTCGAGAAATAAACTACAAAATCAGAGCACAGGGTTTTTAGGGAATGGTCGGGACTTTGTTCCGCATTTTCAGCATCTTTTCGATCACCTTTTGGAAGTTATCAACATAAGCATTGGGCAAGGAATGAACTTTTTCTTGACGCCTTCCGCAATTCTGCATTGCTGGTAAGAGCCGCTGTGTATTTTTCTACACATCATTTTTCTATGTGACACTAGAGCTTAGAGCTACTAGAGCTGCTAGCAAATCCGGTGGAAAACCTCTTCATAGTCGTTTCTGTTGTAATTATGCAAGTTATGGTACTGTTACAGTAGTCATTTGAAAATCACAAAATATCCATAAAAAAAGGTAAATAATTTTATAGAAATTGAAATGGCAAAATATGAATCAAGGAGATCTGAGTTTTAAACCTCCATTTATGAACCAAAACAATCTGTTTCAACTGACATTGCATTGTCACTCAATGATAACTAAACTATGTATATGAGGCTTTACAATTATCTCAAAAAACAAAATTAAAGAATAAAGTAGTTTGATACAGAAGTGCAGTGCCTTAATTGTAGTTTGGCATCAGTCGTTATAATGACTGTTTTTGGGTATCCCTAGCACCCGGAGGTTGGACCCCATGGACCCTGTGGACCCCCTGCAGTGTGACCTGTGGGGCAGGGACCATCGTGAGGACAAGGACCTGTAGTAACCCCCCGCCGGACACCATGGAACTGGACTGCGAAGGGCCCACAGTGGAAACCATGATCTGCAATGCACCTGATGATTGCTATGGTAGGCTTAGTTCATTAGCAGTCCAGTTTTGGTAGACCTTTGGTCTAGAGAAGTGCATTGTTTGAGGCTGTAAGCTCCACAGCAGGTTTATAGATTTCTTTTTTAATTTCACTGTTTTTTGTGTATCTAATATCTCATTACGAGATTTTGTAGAGTTCGTGGGTTAGACAAAAAACGGCAATACAGCATGTTTACAAAAATACAGTGAAATGTGATGAAATTTTTCTCCTGGTTTATTTTACATATTGTTCAAGGAAGCCACCAAAATGTTGAAGATTATGAAGTGAGGACTGAAAATGAAACACATCTGGTTACATCCTTGTTCCGCCATGTTTGATGTTACATTTTACATCATAGATTTTTCTGAAAATAACCCTCTTCACTTGCACGTTTTAGAGTGCCCAGAGAACCAGCAGTACTACAGCTGTCTGGACTGTCCCAGGACATGTCTGGAGATCCAGAGCGGAGCGCACTGTAGCAACATTGGTGAGTGTCATGTAGCTTATAGGCTTCAAAAAGAAAGATGAAGATGTACAGATGTACAGATGTAAAGATGTACAGTCATGTGAAATATTTGTGCTTTTGCTGTCATGTTTTAAGCCTTACTTACACCTACAATTGATGGCTCATAATAGATCATTATCATTGTAAACTAAAGAAACATGGGCATATATTGTATGCTATAAAAGATGCAAGGGACGTATGTTAAGAGACGTAACTTTTGGCGAGCTTTCACATCAGTACAAAGTATCAGGAGCATGTTATGCATGAGATTACTTTAGCATGACTTACATGCAGGTAATTGCATCTCTGTTCCGGCAGGTTGCACACCGGGCTGTGGTTGCCCACCAGGAATGGTGCTGCTGAACCAAACCTGCATTGAGTATAACGAGTGTCCCTGCATAGTCCACGATCCAACAAATCCTGGTAAGACTCGTACTTTCTGAGGGCTGGAAATTCATGTTAAAATTTTATACATTGAGATGTTAATGCTAAAATGAATCAGCATCTGATACCGGTAATATCAGCAATTACCTTTCTGAATTATATATTCATGTATAATTTGTATGATTGAGCATCCTTTGCTATATCTGTTCAAACAGATGCAGATGCTGATGGATTTGTGAGCTACCCAGAAGGGTATAGCACAACTGTGGACTGTAACAACTGGTGAGTCTTATTATGAGCGTTTTTTCTTTACAGAAACAGTAAAATTAATAACTTTAACTTTTGTAAGGTTTCTGTGAACAATTGGTGAAATTAAGCTTTAAGGAAAACTGAATTTGTTCAAGGAAGATTTTTATGTTCTTGTGTCTATTTGCAGCACATGTGCAGAAGGCCAGTACACCTGTACTACGGAGACCTGCGACCAGGACTGCCAGTGGAACTCCTGGCAGACGTGGTCACCGTGCACAGAGACCTGCGGCGGTGGCATCCGCACACGCCAGCGCACCTACACCGCGCCGGTCGGGAACGGTCTCTGCGTTGACATGACGGAAACCACAGAGACAGAACACTGCAACACTGACTCTTGTCCAAGTAAGTATGGCCCAGTGGGCAAAAAATTATATTTCAGACAGATGCCAAGCGAAACGTCCAGAAGTAATCTTCGTACTCAATCAAGTAGTAGAATTTGCACTGTCTATAATTATCATTTACACGGATGCCTACCATCCGTTTATGCATATGCTAAATAGTCTGTTGTGCTTACAGCTGATGGCAACTGGAGTCCTTGGGGTGAGTGGACTCCCTGTGATGTGCCATGTGACGGAGGTATTCAGTACCGGTACAGGAACTGCACCAACCCACCACCCAAGAACAACGGCACGGACTGCCCAGCTAATGGAGGGGTGGAAACTATGCCTTGCAATGCTCAAATGTGCAGTACGTAGACGTTACATATTTCATAAAAGCTGTAAAGGGCCATACTGTTGGGCTAGGAGTCTAGAGTTTGAATTCCCGTTGTTGTCTCTCAACTCACCTACCAAAAACTTATGATCACACCTTATGTTGCCGTGTACCATGTATGCATACAACTGGAAAGGGGAAAGATTTTAGGGTGGAATATTACAAGTCCTAGTATTGCTCATTCCACTTTACTAGGGAAAAATACATGAACGTAATACTATGAAGGGAACTAGTGAAGATTTTACTTTATGATTGTAAATTTTTCAGTTTTCCCCATCAAAATTGCCTTTTTGTCTTGACCGGGTGTTTTTTACTATTAATCAATTAGACTATTTTCCTTCGTGTCCTATTTAACAAGTTCTAACATTGAATCAGATTTGTTTTTCCTAACTATCCCCCATGTTTCTGCATGGTTCCAGATGAGACCTGTCCGTACCCCACGGTTCTGTCTGGCTGTGCTAACCAGTGCGGTCACCAGTGTGGGGAGACTACAGGCAACTGTGTAAACGAGGAGGAGTGTGTGTCAGGTACAATGTACAGTCTGACAGTTACTGTAGTAAATAAACATCAACACTGTAGTAATGACTTACACCTGTCAAGAACTTGCCATTCACAAGCCAGCAACTGGACGATTTTGTACTGCCAGATGGTTCAGGTAGCATCCACTACCTTTCGTCAGTGATGTACGAAATAGTGACTCAAGCAGGATTGATTCTGAAAACTGTCTCAAATAGTATCCACTAGCTACTATTCGTCAGTGACTAATGTAGTATTGACTATAAGCAATAACAATGCATCTTATATTATATTACACAATATAACTAGAAGCAAATGTGACTTAACCCTTAATATACTACACAAAACATAAGCCTAACTATATGTTACAGGTTGCGTTTGCCCCAACAATACGATGTCCCTGAATGGAGACTGCGTGCCCGTGTCGCAATGTCCATGTATCATCGACGGAATTGAATACCAACCAGGCGATATCATCTATCAGGAGTGCAAGGAATGGTAAGGGCCCGGTCACAGACGTTGTCTGATCGCCCGCACTCTGAGGTCATTCTTGATATAGCCGTGCATTATCTACAGCATAATATGAAATAATAAAGTATCAATTTTCTGCGTTTTGTAAGTAAAGAAGCAAGCAAAACCAACTTAGGTACACTGCATCTTCAGTTCGAATTCAACCTTCATTAAACATTTCTGTGTTTTTCTCCACCAGCTTATGTGTGAATGGAGAGCTAAGCTGTACAGATGAGGACTGCCCAGGTAAAATATGGTCACTGTTTTTTAAACAAATTTTGTACTTTGGTGTGAGTAATACACTACTCCCTCCATTACGTTTACTCTTGATGATTTAGATGATTTTGATTTTGCAATTATATATATAGACATCTGTGTATACAATATGCATATCTACAGTCTGTACAGCATGTTTTGCTGCGTTAAATCAGTCCCCTTTGTCCCCACTGACATCGTTTCATCCCCTGTCTCTAGTTGACTGTGAGTGGAGTAACTGGCAGCCTTGGTTGACGTGTAGTGTCACCTGTGGCAATGGAACCACCACACGATACCGGTAAGACTTATATGTTTGCGTACACAGTAATAAGTTATAAATACTATGTGTGACTGTGTAAAATGTGAAAAAAACTTGAATATTCGGGAATGTAACTGACCGGTGTTTATTATAAGACATTTTTCATCTAAATGTATCTCAACTCGAATTCGTTTTCAGGTCCCCCAACAACCCTCCAGCCAGTAACGGTGGAGCGGAGTGTGAGGGAGAGGGCCAGGAGACTACTGAGTGTACAAATGATCCTTGTGAGACCCCGTGTCTGTACAACGGCCAGGAGTATCCTGTGGGCGCTGTGGTGGAGATATCCAACTGCAGGGAATGGTACGTGATTTTGATTCCTGCAGCCCTGTCTCTGTTTATCTAAAAGATATCAGAGAAGGAAAAGAAAGAGAGATGAACGGAAATTAGGAAAAAGGTTGAATCCAAGTAACATTTAGTACAGAAAGTGGAGAAAACAATAGTAGAAGATGTGCAGATCTTCATTGGCCGGTAGTATTCAAGTGAAGAACCAGTAAACCTTAAGCACTCTGCTGTATTTGTATGATTTATGTGCTTGATGTAATTTGCTTTAGCCTGACTTGTCTCACAATGCTTAAATAGTTGCCACTACATACTAACTGTGTTTCTATTCCTACAGTACATGTGAGGAGGGTGGCTTCACCTGCCAGGACACACAATGCCCAGTCGCTGCCTGGACAGACTGGGGCAGCTGGTCTGCGTGTGACGTGTCGTGCGGAAATGGCACCCAGACCCGCTCCAAGATCTGTAACGCTACGGAGACCGAGTGCTGCGACGCCTGCATGGGAGACCCGCCAACGGAGACACAGCCATGTCACCTCATGGACTGTCCAAGTATGTTACTTTATACATATATAACGTTACAGCCTTGAAGCTTTGCAGACAACAGTTTTGAACTGTTACAGTAACTGTAACATTAAGTATCCATTAAATGTGATTGATACTGATTTAACAAGACGCTTTTGTACGATAGACTTTCTGTCAAGTTACATCCCCAACTTGTGTCTTCCAGGTGTCTGTAGCGTCCAGACCGACGTGAGAGACCTTACGAAGGGCGAGTGCGTGGCCCAGGATGTGGAAGTGATGTACTGTTCAGGAAAGTGCGACTCCTACACCCGAATCAATTCCTTCGCGCCGGTGAACGACACGTACATCGAGAACCACCTGTACGCGCCGTTCTTCGACACCGTCTGTAAATGCTGCACCTTCATCCTAAACGAGAGCCAGCCGGTCAAGTTCGTGAGCCTCACGTGCCCGAACGGCGAGACCGACGACATCGTGCTGCCGGTCATTGACCGCTGCGAGTGCCTGGAGTGCGGAGGTGAACATTTCATTGTTGTTTGTTTGTTTAAGTAATTTCATACTAAGATTTCACACCAGGGTAAACGACTTTGTTGTTATGAAACCATTAAACTAACAATTGACTCATTCAACCACTTCTCTAAGAAAGGAACCTGTTTGAAATGATATTCTTTCCTCGCTATTGTTGTGCTTCTATTTTAATGTTAACAGTTATAATTCAAATTTCCTAAAGTCAATTAATAAATAAAGTCCATAGGCCATAATTATGTACCATCTCAACATGATGAAGAGAAACCACTAATGATATTTGTTGTACACTGATCTAATAACCGATACGGCACCACCCAATTTAACGGACAGTTCCATTATTTTTACAGGGGGCAATCCTGACGAACTACCCTCATCTTAAATAAACAAGAACAGACAAGAATCGATCAACCGGACCGGAGAACATGACAACGATATTGCAACTATCTTACGATAGTCCAACTTTTCCTTAGCTGGGACCTTCTCTGTTAAAGCATTCCTTGAAATCATTTCTAAGACAACTTTACAAACTTTGCTCTGGCTCAATTTAAGACATTAGTTATTTGCCAATGTTTAACATTGCTATATTCTAACGATCGGAAACTTTGTGATTCTGTTGTACACAACCTGCAAGGCACGTGTAACATATATCCCAGATATTGTGAACGTCATCAATGATATCAAGTGTAACATCTGAACAGGGAATTGAGGATTTAATGTAACTTGCAATATTCTGTTAGTCCCTTTCTGCTTTGTTCTGTCAAGGATGTGGAGAAAGTCGCGGCATTAAACTATCCCAGCATGTGAACACCTCGGTTGAGTCAGCGTCTTTCTTGAACTTGGCAGCGTGCGTGCGTGCGTGCGTGAGTGAGTGAATGAATGAATATATGAATGAATGAATGAATGAATGAATGAGATGTAGTAGTGTTCACCTCATGACGGACGAAACTAGGCTTCCCTGGCGTCCTTAGTCAAATTGCATGCAGCGCGATCTGAATAAATGATTACAGCCAGACTGTACCTAACGCATTCGCTACCATTAACGTATTTGACAGTTGAGGGTAACTGGTCCCCCTGGAGCCCGTGGTCGAACTGCAGCGCGATCTGTGGAGCTGGATCCATGATCCGGACCAGGACGTGCAGCGATCCGCCGCCCCAGATCCCAGAGCTGGGCTGTGTGGGGCCGGCCCTGGAGACGCAGGTCTGCATGGCACCTGCAGAGTGTGAGGGTAGGTCTCCTTCTTTTGTTTTACCATTGCACTATACAGATTCATTCTCCCACGGCAATATAGTGTTCTACAGACTACACAATCAGCACCAAGGACAGAACCATCATTTGTATAGTGTTGCAGAATGCACATATTTTGTTTACGGTGTCGTTTTTTTACTGTACAACTTCTGAATGTGCATTGGCCCATCTGGTAAAACCCACACTTTGGTGGAACACATCAGCTGACATACTGCAATTATACAATTTACAGGTTTATTGCCGACACTCTTTGCAATTCACGATATGTTTTATCTGTTACTGTTAACGTGCAGAGTCCAGTCCTTGTCATATTTACTCTTTATCCTTTACCGTTCCCGCATCAGAGTGTCCAGACGGTACTGTGTACCACGGCTGTCTGCCCTGCCCCAGAACCTGCCTGGACATTCAGGAGGGAGTCATCTGTACAGACGGAGGTAGGGAAAACTTTTATAACCTGTGCTAATATTATATGTACATTTGATTCATATCCATATTGACTTCAGTTGGTTTCTACATGATAGTGGTACATTTGCCTGGTATAATCTTATTGAAGGATTGTGGCAGTAGTCGTGTTGTTTTAGATAGTGTTCTTTGTTGCAGCTCCTCTCAGGTATCTGATGAAGCTGCACCACCGTTGCTCTAGTTTGCGTTCCGGGTTGCTTCCTTGACTTACTTTGACTTGTTCCGGTACTTGTTCCTGTACAAAAGCCCTAGTTTTGTACAGCTGTGTACAAGGCTGTTTTGCTGTTGCTGCTGTTTTGTAGTTGATGTTGTAGTTCGCTTTCATGGTTGTAGCTTTCCCAAATGACTGTTAAACCAGGCTGTGCCGTTGTTAACTGTTTCAGGTTGCATTCCGGGTTGCAGCTGTCCCGAAGGACTGGTGTTTAACGAGGCAGGCGAGTGTGTGGAGATGGCCGAATGCCCCTGCATCTTCGTCAATCCGTTTGAATGTGAGAGACTCGAAATTTTGTACTTAAGAGAGTATTTATGGAGTTAACATCATGTAGTTGGTACTGGCAGCTGTCTTCAACAATTAAATAAGCATACATCTAAATCTTTTTCTCTCAATCTTTTTTTCTCTCCCAGCTGATGAACTACAACAGCATGTAGCCGGGACTGTGTTAAATGTGGACTGCAATAACTGGTAAGGAACCCTGTTTCTGAAAAGTTTGAGATTTTGAGACTTAATTTCTCTTTCTAAGAGAAAGACTGCGTATCGAAAGCTCCCCAAAGTAGCGAATAAGTCTGTTGTGTTCAAAAATTTCGTCAAAAGTTTGAGTTCTATTGTTAACGTTTCTTAATCTAAATCTGACTTTTCTCTACCCTAGTACCTGTGTGAATGGCCGCTTTGAGTGCACGAACGACATCTGCGACCAGGACTGCTCGTGGAACGCCTGGGAGTCGTGGGTGGAGTGTTCCCAGTCCTGCGGCGTCGGCATGACAACCCGAACCAGGACCTACACACAGCCGACCACGTCCAGCGGACTAGCGAGCTGCGCCGCCATGACAGAGAACAACGACATTCAGATCTGCAACACCCATGCCTGCTCAGGTAAGGGTCAGAAGTGGATAGGCAAGGGTGAAAGGTTGACAGTTAAGGGTCAGTATCATGGCCATGTAAATGAGATGAAAAATTAACAGATGTAATAGACCGAGATCGTAGTATTATTGTTTATATTAACGATTTTGTCTTTTTTATACAAAGGGCAACAGCGACAAAATCCATGAAAAAGTGACCAGGGTTGGATAGTTTGAAAAACCTGAAAAGAAATGCTAGAAAAGGCAGAACACAAACAACATATTACAGACCACAACAATACCAAATCTGACATGGGAGGTTAGATTATGACCGATTTAACCTTGCTCCTGTAGTTGTTGGGGAGTGGAGCCCGTGGGGCCCATGGTCGGACTGCAGCTCCACCTGTGGCGTGGAGGGCTACGCCTACCGTAACCGCTCGTGTGACAACCCGCCGCCTAAGAACGACGGGCCGACCTGCCCGGGAGACAGTGTGGAAGTGAAGATCTGCTCTTCTCTGCCGTGTGGTAAGGACCTGTTTCATTGAAAAATGGCCACAATGATTAGTAGTCGTTATGCTGAAGTGCACAGTGCTGTGCTTACCTCGAAATGTAAATTGCTTTGCATAAAGGCGCCTCTGTATTTCATGGTACTGTTGTTGTTTCTCACAGAATGTGTGAATGTTACTGTGAACTACACACTTCCCAACGCCCCGAGTTCCAACCTGACTGACTGCTGTCCTCCTGACATGATCTACTCAGAATGTGCGAACCGATGTGGACAAAGGTAACGTTAAGTGAACATAGAACTTTTGTCGTGAACATTTGTTGTGAATTTGATAAATCAATCATCATGGCAAATTTATTCCCGAGGGCTAGTGGCAAGTACATTGGAAGTGAGAAAATTATTGTAAACAATAAAAATGGACAGAAAAATACATAAAACTTACTAAGAATTCTCTAGTAATGCCCACCGTGAATTACACCTGCGAACACACAAACATTGACCAAGAACAGAACCCTTCCTTGGACGGATCGATGTCTCCTTCCCCGATGGCAATAAATAAACGCGTCCTTTCCCCACAGATGCTCCGATGTCCAGCTGGGTGCTACGTGTATAGAGGACGAGGATGACTGCCAGCCCGGGTGCGTGTGTCCAGACGGGTACGTCTGGCGAGCCGACCTGCAGCAGTGCGTCACGGAGGACGACTGTTACTGTGTCGTCCCCGGCAACGACACCATATACGAGGAAGGAGAGGTGATACGGGTTGGCTGTAACAACTGGTGAGAACTGACCGTTTATAGCGTCTGTAATAATTATTTTATATTATTTAATGAAAAATGGCTATGAGGTACACACGTCAAGCTTAAGACTCAAGTGTTACGCAGCTTTTCAAAATTCAGTTGCTTGAGTGACAATCTCCTTGTGTAGCTATTTCTAAACTAAATTTCAGCCCTTAGGATGGGGTGATGTACGTCATAGTCCCTAGTCCTAATCGTTGCACGTATGAAACTAAAGTTGAGAAGCACGCAAATTTTGGAGGTAAAGTTGACAGGTATCCGCTGTACATACTACATGTTCTTGTTCTTCTCTGTAACACTTCCTTATATATTTCAGCACGTGCACGCTGGGCCAGTTTGAGTGTGGGGACGAGCCGTGTCCGGTGGACTGTGGCTGGAGCGCCTGGTCACCCTGGTCAATCTGTAGCGCCACCTGCGGCAACGGAACCCAGAGCAGATACAGGTGACGCTAAAAATAATCAGTTTTAAGCCTTGCCCGCCTAGTGTAACTTAAGATGGTAATTAAGATACAGAGCAGATATAGATAACAGTTAACCTATTAGAGTTATGTTGTATTGCGGCACCCTGGACACTTTCAGAATTGTCATGATCAGTTATATCATCTCTTGATTTTGATTTTGCTTTAATAGAAAAGTTGCTCTGTACGCTATCCAAAACTGAAGTTCTAGTGTTCTACATGTGAAATCGTTTTTAAATATGTACATAATTATGTACATTTTGTAGTACTGTAACGGAATGGCCTTAATGTTATAGCCCATGGGGTTTGTATCGGCGATGCATCCACATTACAGTTTTTAATCTGCTGTTTCACAGATCTCCCAACAACCCGTCGGCTGCTAACGGAGGCCAGCCGTGCGAGCCCGCCACGTCCGAGGAGGTTCAGCCCTGCTCTGCGGACGACTGTCCCGCGGTCTGCGACTGGCTGGGACAGGTCGTGCCCGTGGGGGGAACGGTCGTTGTGGACTGCCGCGAATGGTTTGTGTCTTCACTTGTTTGTAATTGTGTGAGTTATGTTTGTTTTTGTTTATCTACTGAAAACGATGCTTACAAAAGTTTGACATGTCTTTTTTAACACCTTTGATGTAAACAAGAACTCACATCTATATGTGTTGAAAAGCTTGACTGTATACGTAATGTTATCAATTCGTCTCTACTTTTCTTCCCGCAGTATCTGCATGGAGGATGGAAGTGTGGTGTGCTACGACGTCGAGCCTTCCTGTAGTCGTAAGTGCTTCATAAAATCTTTCATCAAGTTGTATGACTTCGAAAGGAGGTACTAAAGCCGCCACCTGTACTTGCCACGTACATGCAGTAGAATATTCTTGATTTGTTAACGGTCACTTAATTAGGGACTTAAGTGTCACCATTCCATTGAAGTATGATGATGTATACTGATGTATACATGTACCAACAGAATTACTCTAATTTTCCTATCTATTATTCTTACATCAGTGCTGTCCTACTGGTCTGCCTGGTCGGAGTGGTCCGGCTGCAGCGCGTCGTGCGGCGAAGGGACCCAGACTAGAACCCGGGCGTGTGAGAATGTCGCGCCGTGTCAGGGCTGTGACACCTGCCCTGGGGTCAGCACGGAGGAGCAGTCCTGCAATGTGCAAACTTGTCCAGGTGGGCTTGTGTGTTTTCTTGTGTCTCATATGGCATAAAATGTTGTTGCACAGCAGATTCTGTTAAAATCTTCTCTGAAAATCGCATAACCAAATCTCACATGTCGAATGTGACATTAACGCATTTTCTTCTGTTTTCTTCCGTCACAGCTACGACCCCTCCCCCGACCACTCCTACCCCGGCGCCGACCACGCCCCTCCCCACCACTACTGCAGAAGTGTCTCCGTGCGAAAAGAAACAGGACATCAGAAACCTCACGTCCGACTCCTGTCGGGCCGAGAACGTGGAGGTAAATAAGGACAGTCTACGACGCATTTTCTCCATCTTAAGACACCAATTTTTCTGAACTACACCAGACCATTTTGATTCGTTGGTTAAAGAAACGATGCTGAGATGGAGGAATGACATAAAACGAGGAGGAAGTCAGGATATAAGGGTTTTCTTTTACACAATCAAAAGTCCTTGCTTACGTTTCGGTGTCTATTAGACACCTTCTTCAGAGCTTCTGACTGGAGTTCTGCTTCTCGCCGCTATATGTAGCCGATGTAGGTGGCGCTCTGATAGACACCGAAACATAAGCAAGGTAGGAACTTTTAGTTGTGTAAAAGAAAGCCCTTGTATCCTATACTTTACCAACACGATGAAACTATTTTCGGGAGGAGGAAGTCAATGCAATACTTTCGTCCTGGACGTTATATTCAACTTGAACTTGCACCCCCCCCAGGTCCAGTTCTGCTCCGGAATGTGCGACTCCTACACCCAGCTGCTGTCCTTTGATCCTTACTTCGAGACGGTGTGCGAGTGTTGTACCTACATCCTGGATGAGATGCAGCCTATCAGGTTATTTCGTACCTTTTTTTATAAATACGTCAACGGAGATGTAGAAAAAGACTCTTGAATCATTTAGATGCATTTGTGTTGTGCATTACCACACCGGTAGCCTTCTTGTATTAAATAATAACTGTACAGATACAGCCATATGAATGAAGACAAAGTACGTATTAATACAGACGCCGACGATAACTTGCTCCTTCCAGATTGTTACGCTGTGTCTGCATTAATTTGTCAAGCACCTAATACCCTCACGCCTGACAGTTATTTTATATCATGCAAGATCTTCTAGGTAGATTCGTTAACAACTTCCACGTTACATACATGGTAAAAACATGTTGATTTTCTTCTAATATTTTATTCTTTATTTTCCCAGATTCGTGACAATGCAGTGTGATAATGGGGAGACTGAGGACACCATTCTCCCCAACATTGCGGAGTGCCAGTGTCTCACCTGTCAAGGTAGGGATCATTTTCAGTGTCGTCTTTTTTAACACCTTCTTCCACCCATTTTGTACCTTTATTAAAATGATGGGAGTTACGGAAACCTCAAACACACACACCACAAACAAAATTCGATAATGTGTTATCAAAGAGATGGAAAAATGCAAGTAAGAAGATTACAATAAGCTTTAATTTAGCATTAACATTCTGCAAATAACTAACTTGATATGTATGAAAAAAATTATATCAACCGTTTCCATCACTTAATCGGAAATATATTTGGGGTAATTTGTTTATGTTGATAAAAACTAAGTCTTGTTTTCATTTTTTTTTTTGTTGCCACAGGAGAAAGCAACGTGCAACCGTAACAGGACGAGCATGGACAAAAAACATTAAAAAAGCGCATGGACAAAAAGAAATGAACGTTTATGACAATAAGTAGACATTAGTTCTTAGTAGTGACACACGTCAGAAAGTAAGAGTGAGTGACAACGTTTTCCGTTGTCTCAAGTGGAAGACCTCAGAAACACGCACAACTATGAAGACGCACAATAAAGATGAATAAATAAAGTTGAGCAGCATAAATGTTACTGTGTTGAAATGTTTCTTGTCTCACATAAGCATATAGTTTAACTTATACTTTAAACAAACCTTACTGTAAACATTATTAACACAGTGTTGAAAATAGAGCGAAAAATAAACCCCTCTGGCATTACATCTCCTACCTCGCCTAATTTTAGAATGCCCTTTTCAAAAACGTATTTCGCCAACAAAAGAGTCTCAAATTTCCAGATTTGTTTATGTTGTTAGACATGAGGATGCCATCCATAAAATGTTCTTGCTGTGGCCTTAAACTGGTTTAGTAGACGGAAAAGTCTTTCCGGACATTATAAAGTTACGTGAAGACGCCGAGACCTATGTCACAGCTGGGCTGTGTGGCGCTTGGAATATTTTCGTAGTTTACAAAACAGGAGTATATAATTATATTTATACCCAATTAGAGCATTATCTGCCGTACCGGTCACGGCCGTTTCCAGAAAAGTCATACTAGTCGACTAAACTCATGAACATCTGCTCATCTTAACAAGAGTTATCCTCTTAATTAACTGACAGATACTAAAGATCCCTACAGCAAGATTTAAGTAAGCATAACCAGACTTACCGTCATCGATAAATCCCACCTGTTAAGGCCACACTGACTTAATCATAAATATGACATCCGCTCGCGCATCAATTTTCGTCCATTTCCAAAAAGAATCAGTTTCAGTTTATTTATTTAACCAGAAGATACACTCAGGTCATTTGACCTGTTTTTCAGGTAGATCTGGGTACAATAAAAATGCAGAAACAATACAATGATAACAACACAGTACATAGCACATAACATAGCACATAATAGCCATACAGCAGTACAAATACAATATAATTACAATGAGTTTTTGAAGGCCGTTACAGTTCGGAGCTTTCTCTGTTCTATTGAGAGCTGGTTCCACAGCACTGGACCCTGGTACTGCAGGCTCCCTTTGTATGTGTTAATGTTTGCCGGTGGAACAACCAGCATGTGAGGGTCCCAATTTGCTAACTGGTTTACAGCTAACCTCGTCCGTCTGTTCAACATTGGGGGTGGCATCCACTTACACATTTCAGACAAGTAAGGCGGCATTTTCTTGTTTAGTACCTTAAAGACAGAATGGCTTTTGAATATAATGTGTTACTCCTTCGTTCTCGTTCTTGTCCTTTTGAGTTAACCCAGTTTGCCTCAAATGGCCACGAAGATTTTATTTTGTGGCTAGCTTATGATTGTGCTTTACTAAAATTGGATGGTGTTCAGCACAAACGATAGGATAGGTGTGTTGTTCTGTGTGTGAATTGTGTGTTGTCCTGTGTGTGTCGGCGCTAAGACAGCTGTGTCTACCTGTTTGTGGATGGTTTTCAGAACAAAGGAAATACATATTTTAACCACGAACTTCAAACACCTCAAAAAAATCCGTCTTTTTGCTGCCGCGGAAGTAAATGTTACCACGAAAATGAATGAGTTTAGAGAACGAAAATGGGCCAAAAAGGTTTCGTTTAATACAGAGGCTTACAATATCAGACATAGTGGATTTTTAAGCCCTATAAAAAGTCTTTCTAAGATTGAAGTTGTCTTCGTAATAAGATTAACAGCTTCATATTAATTCGATAGGGCTGTTTCGAACACCTGTGCATAACACATTTGGTATGGTCCATTCAAGATGGCTGTTCGTTCAACCGACGGGGATGCTTTGGAATAATTTTTTGTAACTTTCCGGGTACTTTTGCGAGTCTTTGTTGGTAGAATACCTTTGTAAAGAGTGCAACAGGAGGTTTGAAAGTTTTCATGGTCAATTCATGCCGTTTTGGAGGAGAAAATGCGGATTTATTGACGTCAATTTTGGAGAAGAAACCAAAATGGCGAGGTGCAGTTTGGCATGGGAAGAGCGGCGTGGTTCGGAGACGACATCCCTTGTCTTTGGAGGTACGTTTAATATTAAATAAATACCAATTAATATTTTGCTGAATTATTCCCTCGCAACTCAGAAAAAGTTGTTAAGTTGTATGCTTTATAGGAAATAGAGAAGCTCTGTAAATTCTGAGCGACCATTCCTGATATAAGACATGTTTGGAAACGGTCATTTTTCCCCGTTTTGCCCATTTTCCATGTGTTGTGTTCTTGTTGAGTAACAAATGCGTATGTCTTTATTATCATCTATACGTTTTAAGTTTCTATTGCAATGAAAGAACACTCTAGCAAAACTGTCTTTTGTTTGTCTCCACGTGGTTCAAAAACACCCGTTGGAATGTGCACGTGTGCATAATTGAATCCGCCAAATACTCGAGTATAAGTCGCTTATGACATGAACGTAGCGCAAGGCTTGCTTTGTATATATCATTTAAAAACTTGTTTATTTCCCTTTAATATCAGTCGTGGAAACTCCAGATAAAAATAGCTGTTCCCTAAAATTAATTGATCGATAAATTATAATATGTGGTCAGTAGTGATGGAGAGCTTTTTGTGCTGTTGATATCTGCAGTAACTGGGGCGAGATGTTTTTGCTGTTGATTGTATTTCCTCAGGTAGCAGGGCTCGAAATTCATTTTTGGGAATAGGTGCGCTGGTGCACCCAACCTGAAAAAGCGGATGCACACAAAAAATTGGGTGCAGCAAAAAACTAATTATGTTGTATTTCTTAAGAAAAGTGTTATAACAATGATTTCATTATTCTTTTTACACTTAGGCCATAGCAAGTAAATTTCATGGATGGCATCCTCAGCAGAATTCAAATCTAATGCGATAGGGCAAAAAAACAAGGCTGGCTAAAAATAACAACATTCCTACATTTTCACATTTTTTTCCAATTCATGATTTACATACAAACATTACAGGCATACGATATAGAATTATAATGTTGACTGACTTGCATTGGTATTGGCATTTTACATTATAACCTTGTTAAGCAAGAAATGATACCTGATACTGTGGTAGCCTGGCCTGGCCGGTACCTGGTTTTCCGTAAACCCTGTTGTTCCTTTGTGTTAATCCTCAGAACATGTATAAAACTTGATGAAATGTACATCTTGTTGATATACAGGCTTCAATGTACTATATACTGTATATACATGTACTAAAATACATCAATCCCTCGCTTTTCCATGGGTGTACTGTTGTGTCAAACAAGCTGCAATACTTAATACATGCTCCAATACTTAATACATGGAATTGATGGTGAGTTCAGCACCAAGGACAGCTCCACGCTAAGGCCGCACAACACAGTATTTATGGGCGAACCCCTCAAAAGTAGTCCGGGCACAAAGTAGTGCTGCACAATAATAGAGAAAAGTGCAGAGACTGTTCTGTGAATGGCTTCGAGATGGCACCTGTGGTAAATTTTAGAGGAATGCGTCAGTTTTGAGACTGTAAAAGTTTAATTATGGTGCGTGTTCAGTCGGCGTAAATTTGCGCTTGGATACTTGTCCCGCCTGTGTGCGTCGGCTGAAGTTCCATAACCTTTGACACTTGGGCTTGGGGTCTCCCAAGTGTGCGGCGCGGCGTTTTGTGTGCGAATTCTCTCCAACATTTGAGGTACATTTTCGGCTTTTTTCCCCCGCAAATTATCCGTGTAAAGTATACAGTATATCGTCTGGACGTTTCCATGTTAGATGTGTGCCGTTCCTTGGATGTTTAAAGGGAGAAAATGCGTATTTTTCCTGGCGCTCGCGGGCGGAGTTTGGAGACTGGTGACGAAAATGGCGACTGCAAATTGCGGCGTGGTGCTGAAAAACACTCGTTACGTTCTTTCGAGGTAAGACAAGAAATTAGCTCTTAGCATGACGTAAAATTAAACTGTTATCATAAGAAACTAGAGGTCGGAGATCTGATGTCTTCGTCAGAGGGACGTTGTTCTAGATAAAGGAACGTTTTTTGATACTAGAAATCAATTTGGTCTAGAGTACAAAAGAATCTCTGTACCCCTTTTTTTCATATACATGTATCATTAAAAAGCTTGTTTATTTCCCTTTAATATCAGTCGTGGAAACTCCAGATGAAAATAGCAGTTCCCTAAAATTAATCGATCGATAAATTATAATATGTGGTCAGTAGTGATGGAGAGCTTTTTGTGCTGTTAATATCTGCAGTAACTGGGGCAAGATGCTTAAATTTGCTGTTGATTGTATTCAAGAAGTGTGAACTAAATTCTTGGATCTGTATTTGGTTGATGTTATCAACACCTACATTGTACAGTGCTTTTATAATCATAGAAACAGTACATGTACCTGTTCATGTTTTTTTAAACCAAAGTCATCGTAATGTCTTTCTATAGTAGAGTAGAATGACGAGGCATAAGTAGGAGCCATAGAATTCCAGTCTGCGCTACTCTTTATTTGGACAAGGACATTTTTTGTTTTCATATATTATCTGTCTGTATCTGTATCTGTATAGCCTGTATAACCGCCTTTCGGCGTAACACACCAGCTTCGCAGGCACGCGGCGCGGCGGTAGCTGGCTATATTACACCGATCGACTTGTTACACCTAACCCTTGAACTTCTAGCTCTAGACATTGTTTAAAGCTATCTATTGACAATGCCCCTACTGTACTTGGTGACAGTGAGTTCCACTCTGCGATAGTTCTAGGAAGGAATGCTCCGCAGTACATTTGTAGGTCAACCTGAATCTACCCTCTCCATAGCACCTTAATTGTTCTTCAATGCCAGATGCTTAATTATATATTATATAAAAATATTATATGCAGAATTATATAAAAAAAATTATAGCCTAAGGGTACTTATTAAGGGTACATTGTATCTGTAAGTGCCAGCCAAGGCTCTCTTGTTGCAATTGTAAATGCTGGTAACTTGAAAAACGTAAACTGAGCTATTCACTATCTGACTCTGAGCTCAATTGACTGACATTGAGATGGAACATAAGTCAGAGAAAAACACACCTTATTACACATTAAAATTGTATGACAAAAGCATGACAACTCCTGTTACGGTTTAACGATTTTATTTAAGCCTTAAATCTTTTATTAGAGACTTCGTAGAATATGCTGAAACACTATATATTTTGCGTACAGTCTTTGGTGAAATTTCTACTCAGTTTCGTATTATATTATACACACAATCCTATTTTATAATGTAGGGATTATCATTATCACAGTACATGGATTTGGTCCTTTTATCCATTGAGGAGGATTCTGGCTGATAGAGGAAAGCAGGATTGGCTCTGATACATTACAGAGATTGGAAATTGTGTCTGTCCGGATCAGTTGAAGCATCTCAGTTTCCTTGATTTGTAGCCTAATCTCTTGTTCATTAAGGTTTGTCCCCTTAAATTAATGTACATCATTGCTTAAGCTACAAAACAATTTGGGTACTACATGTACATGATAGTGTACTGGTCCATAGCCATCATTACCTACAGTACTGTTTCCTCTGAAGTTGTCCAACTGCTGGGTAGAGTGGGAGGCATGTTGAGCAATGCTGAGTTGGCTCCAAACAACTACTCCACTCTACTAATCTCAACATTGACTTCTGTGTAAGTCAGTCTGTGTTATAGCAATGGGAGCATGCCGTTCTTGGTGGCTTGTGTAAACTCCTGCTTTAGACTTACTGGTATTTCTCATTCTAACAGGTGTGCTTCAAATGAGACCTGAAAAGACACCAAAGGTGACAGAATCGAAGTGTAAGAAGAGAAAAATCTGCATTCTTCACTTTTGTACCATTTAGATATTAGTGTTACATCTTTACCCCAGACTAACATAACCATCTACATAGTTAGGTGTATCCTGAAGAGTTACTCTGTAGCAATGTAGTTGTACCTGTCTACACCAGATGAGATCTGACAAGACACCTCAAGTGACTGAATACCAGGTGAGAAAAATCTGCATTCTTCAGTTATAATGTTTTTTCTCCAGAAGAATAACTAGGTGCACATGTAATCTGAAGAGTAGCAGTGCAGTTGTACTTGTTTTCAACAGATTAAACTTGATAAGACAACACATGTCACAGGAGTATTAGGTGTTCGAAATCTGCATTCTTCACTTTTCTACCAGTTATTCAGTGTTACATCTCTACCCCAGACTAACATACTCTTCCTAGATAGTTAGGTGTATCCTGAAGAGTAGCAGTGCAGTTTTACCTGTCTCCAACTGATGAGACCTGACAAGACACCACAGCTGACAGGATACAGGAGCATCAGGTGAGAGAAATCTGCATTCCTCATTTTCTGTCGGTACTTCAGTGTTACTGTGTGTAACATCTTTGCCCCAGACTAACTTTTCTTTCTACATTAGCTGTCCTGAAGAGTAGCAGTGCAGTTGTACCTGTCTCCACCAGATGAATCCTGACAAGATGCCACAAGATGCCACAAGATGCAGGAGTATCAGGTGAGAGAAATCTGCATTCGTTACTTTTTCTATTAGTTATTTAGTGTTATATACCTCCAGTCCAACTCCTACATACTATATTTTAGTTAGGTGTATCCTGAAGAGTAATAGTCAGAGCTGCATCATAATAGCCAGATGTGCAGGGATTCTTTTCAGATTTGTGCATAAGCACTTATTATGTTACTAGTTAGGAGACTCCTGAAAACCTTTGAGTAAATTCAGGGTTCAAAGTGAAATGTGGTTTATGATTTTAGCAGCATTCTACATATAACTGTCATAAACTTGCTTGTTGAATGTTGTATGACATAATTTCTTTTCATTGCTGTTTTCAATCCACTGACTTTTGTTTCTATGTCTTCAAGATGCAGACCTGGAGACCAGACTGATCGGGAGGAAGAACCAGACTTTCATCGGCTGAGCTGTATGAAAGAAGATGGGGAGGTGTGAGTATGGTTTCTTTATTAACACGAGACAACACTCCACATGCTGTCAGGTGCACACACTGCACTCACATTGCTCTCTTTTGCCCAGTTCACTCTACTCTACTCTACTCTACTCTACTCTACTCCGTCTGCATGCCTTTTTCCTGTGAGGAGCCATTGAACGTTTTTCGTAGCCGCAGCCAGTATCACTGAAAAATTGGCGCTAATTGGACCTTTACACTGAATTAAAATGTTAAATGTGCCAAACTGCCCCAAAATTATTGCCTGGACCTTGAATCCCCGAACACGTTTGCCGCCCCCAAACTATCTTAGCCAGCCGCTTTAAACCCATGTCACTAAAATGTTTCATATTGTGTAGTTGAATGAGCCAAATTGCCCCAAAATTATTGCCTGGACCTTTTTCTCCGAACACGTTTTTCCGCCTGAAAACTATCTTAGCTGGTCGCCACTTTAATTGTACGTCACTGAAAATTCTTCGTATTGTGTAGTTTAATGTGCCAACTTGCCCCAAAGTTATTGCTCGGACCTTTATAACAAAATCTCCGAATACGTTTTCCTGCCAAAAACTTACCTTAGCCAGCCGCTGAAAATCCTCATTGCTTAAAAATTTTCATATTGCGTATACGAATGAGCCAAATTGCCCCAAAAATGTCTCTTGCACCTTGACACTTAAAAATCTCCTGAAAACTCTGTCCAGTTCACTCTGCCCCAAAATTATTGCTCGGACCTTTACACTTAAACTTATCTAAGCCAGACGCTTAAAATCCTCATCGCTAAAAAAAAATCTTCATGTTGTGTACTTGCATGTGCCAAATTGCCCCAAACTTATCACCTGGACCTTCACACTTACAACCTCCAAACATGTTTTTCCACCTGAAAACTATCTTAGCTGGCTGCTTTAATTGTACATCACTGAAAAAATCGTATTGCGTAGTTGAACATGCCCAAAAATTGTTGCTTGGACCTTTACACTGTTCCCGCCACAACTGATTACGACCCTCACCTGTCTAATTAATTGGATTAAAATTTTCCCGCCAAAAAACTTAGTATATACAGCACTCTAACCTTGAACTTGTGCCCCCCTCCTCACTCTTCCTGCCCACCTCCCACAACTCAGTATGTTAGTTGCACTGTTCTCTCGACTTCCTCGCACATGTAGTCACCACACTCTGCTACACAAACACTTCGTTTATCGAGTGCAGTTTTTCCACCACTTAGACTTTAGAATAATCTCCGGCTCTCCTGGTCAGTCAATTGCACTGGTATACTGATGTGTCGAAGCATCAATGTCTCCGGAAAGACATCCCACGGGGAGTACACTTAGTGCATTGACCGACCAGGAGAGCGAGAGATTATTCTAAAGTCTAAGTGGTGGAAAAACTGCACTCGATAAACCAAGTGTTTGTGTAGCGACTACATGTGCGAGAACAGTGCAACTAACATACTCTGAGTTGTGGGAGGTGGGCAGGAAGAGTGGGGAGGGGGGCACAAGTTCAAGGTTAGAGTGCTGTATATACTAAGTTTTTTGGCGGGAAAATTTTAATCCAATTAATTAGACAGGTGAGGGTCCTAATCAGTTGTGGCGGGAACAGTCCAAGCGAGAATTTTCAGTGACATACAAGTGGCCAGCTAAGATAGTTTTCAGGTGGGAAAGTTTAAGTGTAAAGGTCCAAGCGATAATGTTGGGGCAATTTGGCACAACTACAAAAAATGAATTTTTCAGTGACGTGGATTTTAAGCGGCTGGATAGGATACTAAGTTTTTGGCAGGAAAACGTGTTCGGTGATTTTATGAAGTGTAAAGGTCCAAGTGACAATTTTGGGGGCAATTTGGCTCATTCAACTACACAATATGAAGATTTTTTTACTTTTAGTGATATAGAATTAAAACGGCCAGCTAAGAGTGTTTTAGGGACATGGATTTTAAGTAGCCGGCTAGGATATAAGTTTTTTTGGGAAAACGTATTTGGGGATTTTATCATATTGATAAATGTGAAAATCCAAGCAATTTGGGGGCAATTTGGCACATTCACAACAGTACTACACAATACAAAGAATTTTCAGTGATCTACACAGACTACAGTTAAAGCGGCCGGCTAATAATAGTTTTTGGGAGGGGAAAAAGTGTTTGGAGATTTTACGTGTAAAGGCCCAAGTGATAATTTTGGGGCAATTTGGCTCTTTCAACTATACAATATGAAGAATTTTTCAATGACATTTAACATGAATTCAGGACAACAATATAGCAGCCAATAATAACTTCTTTGGCAAGAAAATTCAGTCAACTACGTGTTCAGAGAATTTAAGTGTAAGGTCCAAAAGCAACAATTTTGGGGGAATTTACATGGCTGGCTATGACAAAACGTTTAATGGCTCCTCTCGACAAAAGAGAGAAATGTGAGTGCTAGTGTGTGCACCTGAAGGCATGTGGTGTGTTGTCTCGTGTTAACAAAGAAACCATACTCACACCTCCCCATCTTCTTTCATACAGCTCGGCCGATAAAAGTCTGGTTTTTCCTCCCGCTCAGTCTGGTCTCCGGATCCGCATCTTGAAGACATAGAAACAAAAGTCAGTGGTTTGAAAACAGCAATGAAAAGAAATTGTCACACAACAAGCAAGTTTATTACAGTTACATGTAGAATGCTTCTAGAATTATAAACCACATTCAACTTTATTCTCAACCTTAAAACCCTTAACCCTTGTCCTGCTGGCATTCCTGGCACAATATTTTTCAATATTTTCAAGTCTTAATTAGATCATAGACCCCCCAATTTTTTTGCCCCGCAGTGGCATAGTTACTTCCGCATTCGTTGCGTTTCGCTGCGGTGTGATGCGTTGCACGAGAAATACCCCCAAATGGTACCTACACAGGGTGTTATATAGATGGTACTGTATGTGCCGCGCGACATATGTTGCGCACAGCAGGACAAGGGTTTTAATTTACTCAAAGACTGGTCTGGAAAGGTTTTCAGAATTCCCTTAGATGATAACAAAGTGAGTGGTTATGCACAAATCTGAAAAGAATCCCTGCACATCTGGCTTTCAGGATGCAGCTATGACTGATACTCTTCAGAATACACCTAACTATGTAGGAGTTAGACTGGAGGTATATAACACTAAATAACTGACAGAAAAAGTGACGAATAAAGATTTCTCTCACCTGATGCTACTGTATCCTGTGGTGTCTTCTCAGGATTCATCTGGTGGAGAGGGACACAACTGCACTGCTGCTCTTCAGGATACACCTAATGTAGAAAGAAAAGTTAGTCTAGGGCAAAGATGTTACACAAAGTAACACTGAAGAACTGACAAAAAGTGAGGAATGCAGATTTCTCTCACCTGATGCTTCTGTATCCTGTCAGCTGTGGTGTCTTGTCAGGTCTCATCTGGTGGAGACAGGTACAACTGCACTGCTACTCTTCAGGATACACCTAACCATGTAGACAGAAACAAAAGTTACTCTGGGGCAATGAGGAAACACGTAATAACTGATAGAGAAAGTGAAGAATGCAGTTTTTTCTCACCTGATCTCTTGTCACTTCTGGTGTCTTGTCAGGTCTAATCTGGTGGAGACAGGTACAACTGCACTGCTACTCTTCAGGATACACCTAACTATGTAGACAGAAACAAAAGTTACTCTGGGGCACAGATGTAACACGTCATAACGGATAGAGAAACTGAAGAATGCAGTTTTTTCTCACCTGATCTCTTGTCACTTGTGGTATCTTGTCAGGTCTCATCTGGTGGAGACAGGTACAACTGCACTGCTACTCTTCAGGATACACCTAAACAAAACATCTCCCTTACATAACTCCTCCACTAAAGAGCCTGATGAGGAAAAGAGATCGTTATTACAGAAAGACTAAAGGAGTAAACACAACTGAGAGAAAAGAAAAGCTCAACCAGTTCAAAAAAGAAATAAATAAGAAAATGAAAGAGTGCTACTGGAAATACATCGAAGAAGTAGTACTCGACATAAATACAGACACAACTGACTCTAACCAAAGCAAGTCTCCGTCATGCAAACAAGTCAACAAAAAATTCTGGAGCTTCTTGAAAAGCCTGAAGTCCGAGAGAGCCGGAGTATCTCACCTTAAGAACGAAGGTAGGCTCATCTCGGACGGAAAGGCCAAAGCAAATATACTAAACCAGCAATTTCAGTCAGTTTTCACTAATGAACCACTAGAAGCCCCTCTGCCTAACATGGGGCCAAGCCCTCACCCACTAATGCCAGAAATTAACATCGTTACAAACGGAATCACAACCCTGCTGGAAAACCTAAACCCTCACAAAGCATGTGGCCCGGACCATGTGCACGCATGTGTCCTTAAAGAACTCAGTTCTACATTGAGCCCCTTTCTCCAGGTGATCTTTCAAAAAAGTCTCGACACTGGAGCTGTACCAGAAGCCTGGAAGGAGGCTAACATCGCCCCGATATACAAGAAAGGCAATCGTCTCGACCCAGCCAACTACCGGCCTATTTCCTTAACATGTATCTGTTCAAAAATCATGGAACACATCATAGCAAGTTCTATGATGTCCCACTTTGATACTAATAACATCTTGTACGATCTCCAACATGGATTTAGGCACGGCAGGTCATGTGAAACTCAGCTTCTATCTCTTATTGATGATTTGGCCCACAACAGGGAAAACGGGACCCAGACGGACCTTATCATTATGGATTTTGCTAAAGCCTTTGATAAGGTCCCTCATCTACGGCTGATACACAAACTCCAGTTTTACGGCATTACTGGTAAGGCACTTGTCTGGATCCAGAATTTCCTGCAGGGCCGCTCACAAACTGTAGTGCTGGACGGGGAGCGTTCGGACCCAGTGCCTGTAACATCGGGCGTACCTCAGGGTACAGTCCTGGGTCCGATTCTCTTTCTAGCATACATCAATGACCTTCCTAAATACGCTGCACATGCTAAAGTCAGGCTCTTCGCCGACGATTGCATCCTGCAAATGAGTATCAAGGAAGAAGACGACTGTAAAAGACTGCAGCATGACATCGATAGTATATGTAGTTGGGAGAAGGAGTGGTTGATGGCCTTCAACCCATCTAAATGTGAAGTGATGACCGTCCCCTCTTCTAGGAACCCAATAACGTTCCCTTATTCCCTCCATGACCACGTTTTAACCAAGGTAAGTACCACCAAATATCTCGGTGTTTCCATCTCCTCAAACTTGACCTGGGGCAGACATGTCGATCTAGTTACAGCGAAAGCAAACAGAACCTTAGGAATGCTGAGACGCTGCCTACGAATCTCAAGCAATGCGGCAAAGGAGAGAGCTTACATGGCTCTTGTAAGACCCTCCTTAGAGTACGGCTGTAGTGTCTGGGATCCCCACACCAAGGACCAGGTGAGTAGGGTGGAGATGGTCCAGCGTAGAGCTGCCCGTTTTGTCTGCAGTGACTACAGACGTACAAGTTCTGTTTCATCGATGTTGCAAAACCTGGGCTGGCAGTCTCTGGAAGTACGCCGGAAGATCGCCCGCCAGGTCATGCTTTATAAGATCATACATAACGCTGTCTCCGTCCCACACTCAACCAGGATTGTCCCGGTGGCTCGATGCTCCCGTCGCATCAATCACACTCAAACATTGCAGGCCATCGCGAGCAGAACCAACTTCTACAGGCTCTCGTTCTTCCCCCGCACCATCAGGGAATGGAATGAACTTGAGCCTGGTGCGGCGGAGGCGGGGTCTCTTGCCCAGTTCAAATCTGAACTGGCGAGGACCCTGCTGCATTGAGCCACCCCATCATGTCTTGTATATATGTAAATATTACTAACGCACTAATGCACTTGTCCCGTCTTTAGCACACACAAAATCAGTTGTCTTATGTTCCCTTCTCATTTATCCTTGTTTTACCTTGTTTTATGTACTGGATCACAATTGTAACTAATCAATGCGTAACGGCTGCCAATAATCCTACATGGTAGGGCTAGGCAGTAACGGAGATGATGATGATGATGACCTAACTATGTAGAATGAATGAATGAATGCATGAATGACTTGATTTCAGGAAAAAACCCATAGTACAGACATAGAACCACATAAACGCTAAACATACAACAATCTATATACATTTTAAAAATATGTATTCCTGAATTGACAGTCTGACCTCAATAGACAGCATATTATACTATTGTTGGTGGTGTAGAGTCTATTAATGAAGGAATACCACAATTTCCTGCGTCTAGCATCGAATGTATCGGTCGAGAGGTGTACAAACATTGAACTAGCACTACAACCTCTTGGCAACTTGAGGATACGAAAGCAATTATTTTATGCAACACAACACTTAGCTAGTACACTCGCATGAACAGAGTTCAATAACTGTACTCCAAACAACTGAGAACAGTAGGTCATAAACAAAGTCTTTTTCACAACGGGCGAACAATGATAGAATTTACGATTTATACAATTAGTATGGCGATATAGGCGTCTAATTTCAACTCGAACACAGTCATTGTCACTTAACTTCGCATTTAAATGAATACCAAGATATACAAAAGAATCCACATATTTCAACTCAACATTATAAATTTTCACGGCGGGCAGAGGCTGCTGGAGTGGAAGGCCAGCGCTCGGAAAATACATACAACAAGTTTTATTTGTGTTAAACAAAATATCATTTTCCTTACCAAAATGTTTAGAAATCCCAACCAGTTTCTAAAGGGATTTAACACTGGGGCAAATCAAACACAGATCATCGGCGTACAGCAGATGGTTTACAATAAAACCGCCGACGCGACATCCAACTCTGGCATTTTTCAGTTTTATACTCAGATCATCAATATAGATGTTAAATAGATGATGCGACAGAAGGCTGCCTTGTCGTACCCCATTGGAGACAGTGAACCGGGTTGACAAAGTAGAACCCCATCTTACACACATGGTCTGGTTCTCATACCAGTAGACAGAAACAAAAGTTCGTCTGGGGCAAAGATGTAACATGCAATAACTGATAGAGGAACTGTAGAATGCAGTTTTATCTCACCTGATCTCTTGTCACTTGTGGTGTCTTGTCAGGTCTCATCTAGTGGAGACAGGTACAACTGCCCTGCCACTCTTCAGGATACACTTAACTATGTAGACAGAAAGAAAAGTTCGTCTGGGGCAAAGGTGTAACACTTAATAACAAGTAGAAAAACTGAGGAATGCAGATTTGTCTTACCTGATCCCCTGTGACTTGTGGTGTCTTGTCAGGTCTCGTCTTGTGGAGACAGGTACAACTGCACTGCTACTCTTCAGGACACACCTAACTATGTAGAAAGTTATGTTAGTCTGGGGCAAAGGGGAAAGATGTAACACTGATAACTAAATGGTAGAAAAGTGAAGAATGTAGATTTTTCTCACCTGACACTTCGATACTGTCACCTGTGGTGTCTTGTCAGGTTTCATCTGATGAGAACAGGTCTGAAGCACACCTGTTAGAATGAGAAATACCCGTAAGTCTAAAGCAGGAGTTGACACAAGACAGCAAGAAAGGCATGGTCTCATTGCTATAATACAGACTGACTTACACAAATAGAACTGTAGGTAATGGTGAATATGGACTAGTACAATATCAATAGGACACAGCAAGTAAATTTTATGGATGACATCCTCCGCAGACTCCAAGTCTAATGCGAGCGGGCGAAAAAAAAAAGGCGGGCCAAAAAAAATATATAAAAATTCCTACATCTTAAGATTTTGAATTAATCATTGTACAAATGGTTTTGATTCAGTGGAAACATCACATATACACAGCCAGCATCACATATCACTGCATCAATGTAAGAAACAAAACATTAAATCAAAGCTTTTTTGTCTCCTCTCTTCATAGTTATCTGCCATCCACCTTCTGGCATGGCAACAGACATCTTTGCACAGTTTCGGCATGTTGACCACTTTCAGAAAACAAAATTTCTTGTTTTTTTGTCTCCAAAATTAGGCAAAAATTAATGCGCGCACTGATGTCATCCATAAAAATTACTTGCTTTGGCCTTATATTAATGTCTTGTCATCAGCCACAGGAAACAAAGTGCCCCCAGAAAGTTGGACCGCACACAGAAATTGAAGTAGTCATAGAAACTCGAAATACTCATACAAACACTAAATAAATTCCCATACAAACCCCGCGTCGAGAGCGTTTTGTATCTCACCCTACCAGAGTACTGCGGGGGCGCTAACTACCCTGGCCGGCTGGATCGTGTTTCGCGGGCATATGTGCTTGCCGGGCCGATAAGAAATCAGCCGCGACCCGCTGTACTCTGGCTTTCCAGGGTAGTCTTTTTTCAGCACCACGCCGCCATGGTAGTCGCCATTTTCGTTTCCACTCTCCAAACTCCGCCCGCGAGCGCCAGGAAATACGATTTTCTCCCTCAAACATCCACAGAACGGCACACATCCGACCTGGACACGCCCAGACGATAAACTGTATACTTTAGACGGGTAATTTGCGGACAAAAAGCCGAAAATTTACCCCAAAAGTTGGAGAGAATTCACGCACAACACGCCGCACGTACCGCACACTTGGGAGACCCCAAGTGTCAAAGGTTATGGAACTTCAGCCGACGCACACAGGCGGGACAAGTATCCAAGCGCAAATCTACGCCGACTGAACACGCACCATAGTTAAACTTTTACAGCCTCAAAACTGACGCATTCCTCTAAAATTTACCACAGGTGCCATCTCGAAGCCATGCACAGAACAGTCTCTGCACTTTTCTCTAGTATTGTGCAGCACTACTTTGTGCCCGGACTACTTTTGACGGGTTCGCCCATAAATACTGTGTTGTGCGGCCTTAGTGTGGAGCTGTCCTTGGTGCTGAACTTACCATCAATTCTATGTATTAAGTATAGCAGCATGTATTAAGTATTGCAGCTTGTTTGGCACAACAGTACACCCATGGAAAAGCGAGGGATTGATGTATTTTAGTACATGTATATACAGTATATAGTACATTGAAGCCTGTATATCAACAAGATCTACATTTCATCAAGTTTTATACATTTTCTGAGGATTAACACAAATGAACAACAGGGTTTACGGAAAACCAGGTACCGGCCAGGCCAGGCTACCACAGTATCAGGTATCATCCAAGGTTATAATGTAAAATGCCAATACCAATGCAAGTCAGGCAACATTATAATTCTATATTGTATGCCTGTAATGTTGGTATGTAAATCATGAATTGGAAAAATATGTGAAAATGTAGGAATCTTGTTTTTTTTTAGCCAGCCTTGTTTTTTGCCCTATCGCATTAGATTTGAAATCTGCTGAGGATGTCATCCATGAAATTTACTTGCTATGGCCTAAGTGTAAAAAAAATAATAAAATCATTGTTATAACACTTTTCTTAAGAAATACAACATAATTAGTTTTTTGCTGCACCCAATTTTTTGTGTGCATCCGCTTTTTCAGGTTGGGTGCACCAGCGCACCTATTCCCAAAAATGAATTTCGAGCCCTGCTACCTGAGGAAATACAATCAACAGCAAAAACATCTTGCCCCAGTTACTGCAGATATTAACACAAAAAGCTCTCCATCACTACTGACCACATATTATAATTTATCGATCAATTAATTTAAGGGAACTGCTATTTTTATCTGGAGTTTCCACGACTGATATTAAAGGGAAATAAACAAGCTTTTAAATGATATATGCAAAGCAAGCCTTGTGCTACGTTCATTTTATAAGCGACTTATATACTCGAGTATTTGGCGGATTCAATTATGCACACGTGCACATTCCAACGGGTGTTTTTGAACCACGTGGAGACAAACATAAGACTTTTTTGCTAGAGTGTTCTTTCTTTGCAATATAAACTCAAAACGTTGTTAAGTTGATAAATAAAGACATACGCGTACATGTTTTACTCAACAAGAACACAACACATGGAAAATGGTCAAAACAGGGCAAAAATGACCGTTTCAGAACCAGTCTAAAATCAGGAATGGTCGCTCAGAACTTCCAAAGCTTCTGTATTTCCTAAAGAATACAACTTAATATGTTGTTACTAGTTGCTAGGGAATAATTCAGCCGAATAATTAGTTATTTTACCTCTTAAGACAAGGGATGTCGTCTCCGAACCACGCCACTCCTTCCATGCCAAACTGCACCTCGCCATTTTGGCTTCTTCTCCAAAATTGACCACGTCCAGAAATTCGCATTTTCTCCTCAAAACGTCACGAGAACGGCACGAGTCCACCACGAAAACTTTCCAACGTCCTACTGCACTTACAAAAAAGGCATTCTACCACCAAAAACTCGCAGAAGTATCCGGAAAGTTGCAGAAAATTATCCCAAAGCATCCCCGTCGGTTGAAAAACAGCCATCTTGAATGGACCATACCAAATGCGTTATACACAGGTGCTCAAAACAGCTCTATCTACAGCTATTAGGCTATTAATCGAATTACGAAGACTTCAATCTTGGAAATACTTTTTAAGAGCTTAAAAATAAATCCACTATTTCTGATATGCACGTGTAAGCCTCTGTATTAAACGAAACACTTTGTCCCATTTTCGTTCTGTAATCTCATTCATTTTCGAAGTAACATTTACTTCGAATTCCGCGGCGTATAGACGAAAGTTTTTGAAGTGTTTCAAGTTCGTGGTTAAAAATATCTTTCCTTCCTTCTGAAAATCATCTCCACACAGGTAGGCATAGCTGTCTTTAGCGCTAACACACACAGGAAAACACACCTTCACACACAGGACAACGCACATATTCTATATTTTCTGCTATTCTTCTGTATTTGGTGCCATTTACTTGCTTACATGGCCTATAAACGTGCGAAACGAAATAGGTCCCCAGCCTGACTTCACGGCCAATTGCAAGACCGCGGAGCCGGGGCCTAAAACCCATGGTTTATTTTGTATCATTCCCTTAATATGCAACTTGATATAATAACTCTGAAAACGTGTAAGAAAATTGGAAGGGGCGGCTAAATTTAGAGACTACCAGTATTTCTCACAATTAAACGTAAAAGCATCAAGAACGCACACCTACTTACGTCTGTAACATTTGCGTGACTGTATATACTGCCAGGGCAACTTGATACACTGCATAAGGTTACCTGAGGACAAGTGAACAAAGATAGTTTTACCCTTTGACCTCTGACACCGTCACACCAGGAAGTCAGGCATACTAGCATGTAGACAACAAGCTAGTGAGGAAACAGAACGATTTTGTTGCTTTCTCCCAAGTTTGATGAGGACCGAAAGCAGCATGAAGACCCTGGCGGTGTTTCTGATGTTCCTGGCCGGTACCTGGGCACACATGTGTATGATCAGTCCTCCTCAACGGGGGTCGATGGTGGGGATAAACAAACCTGGTAAGAGAACAGGAATACATGCATGTACCATTGTCATTTCATCGATCTTTGAGACACTTGTAGTTAGACAAATACTAAAGGTAAAGTTCAAAATACACTTGAATGCCCTCTTCACACTGATGAAAATGAGTACCTAGCTTCAGTTGGGGACGGTCTCTTGGATGGGACGTAAACCTGTATTTGAAGAGAGTCACACCGTTAAAGATCCCACTACACACCAAGTTGTATCGGGGTCCTTCCCAGTGCATGTGAGTGATTCAAACCTTACTGGTCTCTGGGTTGGCATCTTCAAAAGGTGATCGTCAAATGTTGAAAAGCTAAAAGTAGAATTAAAAAAAACACTTCGGCACACAAAGGTTCACCTGAGGTCAGACATTGTTTGCCTTTGTTCTCACCACTCCGACCATTGCACCCGGGGCCGGTATGACAGTCACGGGGTACACCGGGCGAGTAAAGTCTGAGGACGGGGCACTTGTTGTTCAGACGGCGGCGTGTTAACACATTTTCACTGTAGCTCCAAACTCTTCCACTAACCATGAAGACCCTGGCGGTGTTTCTGATGTTCCTGGCCGGTACCTGGGCCCACATGTGTATGATCAGTCCTCCACAGCGGGGGTCTATGATGGGGATTAACAAAGCAGGTGAGAAAAGACCCTCCAAGGAAAAATACAAGATACTACAACTACGCATAAGGAAGGTTTATATCAGTGTTACATGTAAAACGCTCGAAGGAGGAAAACCGTTGATTAGTTTTGTTGTTGGAAGGGAAAAATCCGTAGTATTGTGAATCCATGAACTTTACTTTCGAGGGGGTTTAATTGTCGCCGTTACCTCTCTACCACGATGTCATGACACCGCAAATAATATGTGTTTTATGGTGCTTAACTGTACCACGGAATTCTTTCAACCTAAAAGTTCATTTTTCCCAATACAGCAAAATAAAAACAACGCGAAGTAAATGTGTATATGGCCTTGAGGGACGTGTATACACGTAACAACGGACCCCGTAGAATTGAAGGCCACGCCCCCTTGTCTACATAGTCTTCGATTATCCTGTGTTTTTTAATCTTCATCATGTTGGTGTACAACTAATTATTATTCATGTGTGCATTTGTGACCTGAACAAAACGGTTTTGATGAACGAGACACATAACAGCGGGCCATGTATAATTCAAGGCCACGCCCCCTTGCCCATGTCTTCTTCAATTTCCTTCCCTTCTCTTCAATATATGGGTCTACAACTAACGTTACCCATTGACGATGACAACTGATGCAATTGTGACGTGTTTTCATGCAAGAAACTTCTATCTCCTCTACCATGTTACATAACCAGTGTGTGCAAAGCTAAGGTTGTTTGTGTGGTGTTATACCAACCTGGGCATGAGATCATCACGAGATGTCTGGAAACTGGGTCAGCTGACGTTAGGTAGAGCACAGTCCGAGGTCACTCTGCTCTGCGTGTGTACTGTGAAAACACACCTTACTGGTTATTACAAACACCTAGTAGCTAACCAAAGAGGCGCTAAAAATAAATCATGTATTGTTCAGTACCGTCGGTAAAGAGGTCACGTGAAACTGTAAATTTAACTTACTTCTGACCTGTGTTTTCTAAACAAACTGTGATTCTATTAACTTACATCACATATCAACACCAATTCTTGACCTTTTACCACAAAAGCCCGTCAATTTTTCATGACAGCACATACATATGATTTATTTTGTCTGTGTTGAGGTATGCATGTATGTCTGAGTCAATCGACGAGTTGCACAATTAGCCTGAAATAATCATGTCAATCAATTGATTTTAGATATTAGTTTGTAATACTAAATATTGTTTGCCAAGTATTACTACACTTATTCGTCATCATGACGTGACTTTATGTTATCCCCATAAAGCTTGGCTTTCCTGTAACCATGCCGTGTTTCCGTGTGTTAGGAGCGGATGACTGCGCCCTGGTGACTGGGCCGTGTGGCGGGAGGATGCCTATGCCACATACCGGGATCGCTCTTATGTAAGACTTGAATACTATACCTCTTCAAGAATCGTACATATTTTCATTTTTGGCTTAAACTGTTCATACACACAAACATACGTGCACAACTACACATACGTACATACATACATGCTCTAGTAATACACGTATTGTTAAATCTAAAATGTCTTGACAATGTGGTCTGTAGCCTTTGATATAATTGGTTTTATTGAATTATTTTCCTTTATCCAGGGCGGGCGAAAACTTCACCGTGACCCTGCAAAAGAACCTGGACCATTATACCGCCTCCTCACCGGTACAGTAGACCTTAGTAACAATCACCATCAATCTATGACAATCATGGTTTATTTTTATTAATTGCACACAATGCAGAATTACTTTTTTTAACTTCCGAGACAGAAGTATTGTTTTGGGCGGCGCCGTTGGTTTAGGCTCTGGGGTTGTATGTTTATGTATATTAGCGTTTGTCGGGGTCAGGGCTTGTCAGTGTGTAATGGTTGTTGAACTCTCTAATAAGTTGTAATAACGATTAGACTACATCATACAATCCGTCAGTCTGACATCTCCGCTTTCTTGCTCAACAGGGAATGTTCACTATCAACCTGAAGGAGGGAGAGCAGGGAGAGTTCAAGCAGCTGGGGATGATCAAAGACATGGGTGAACCGTCCCTGAGTCTCTACTCTACAAACATCACTATCCCGATGCACCCGATGGGGTAGGAAACAAACACATTCCATAGTGTTCATGTGTCATTTTGTTCAAAGATTCCTTGGGTTAACTTTCTAAACCGAACTTTGCAGCACACATTTGTTGCAAACTATACATGGGGGTGATTTATAATCTAATAACACTGTATATGACCGTGTATGACGGAGGAGAAAGAAATCATTTTTGTTGTTAGTGTCAAATAATAAATGTGCAGTTCTTGGTGCATTGGCACCACCAAATCAGTGTATGCCCGTGTTGGAACATTTTGTAGCCAATGGACTAGCAAAGATGCTCCGTGGGCGCCATTCTACATCTAAGTGATGTAATTACATCACTTAGATGTAGAATGGCGCCCACGGAGCATCTTTGCTAGCTAAAATGCCTTTTAAATATAGGGCAATTGAAAATGTTCTCTTGTCTCCTCAGGCACGGCATGGCGACTCTCCAGGCTGTGTACGTCACTAAGAACCCGCAGGCCCCCGCCATGTTCTATGAGTGCGCTGATGTCCACATCATGCCCCGGCCTTAAAAAAACATACCCGGGAAAATTCGATAACTGAAGGAAGAAAATCTGAATAATTAAAACATTGCATAATGCTTTTTAAATTGTTAAAAGATGGCACAAATATTCCTTATTTTGTTCTCTAGATTTTTTCTAAGTCACCTTACAATATGAACAAGTAAATGAGTTTTTGTTTTTCGCAGATTTTCCTCATTCAATTGTGTAAAAGATTACAATATTATCGCTAACTACAGTCTCCGCTACGCTAGCCTTGGAATCTTTGTGAACGACACTCTATGAATGTCATGACTCCTTTCCGCAAATGGTAATAAACTGCTGAAAATGACCAAACACATTTTGGTAACTATTTCTTTCTCAGAACTTGACTCAAGAACATAGTTACTACAGTAGTCTATGGGTTCTGCCACATACGTTATACGAGCATATCCCCATATGAGACGTTAAAAAATAGCCTGGATGCCGGCAGACCCACGGCACACTAGGCTGAAATTATCCAGTGTGCACGCTAAATAACTTTGAGCCTAGTACTAGTGTACTATCCAGGATATACTAACGAGGTATTCTGTGGACATGGCGATCTTAAGTATGCAAAATAGACTCTGATTTGCATAATGACCATTTATATATGCTATTGCCAATTATGCATATTCAGCAACACTTAAGGCTAGTTAAGCTATCTACATACAAAATATCACGACGATCCGTGAACTACTTGAGTTCTTGAGTTATCCTCCTGCAAAGATTTTCCAATAAACGCCAGAACGAGCTGCTAGGGGGCCAAAACTTACGTCACTTTTTCACCGAGCACAAGATTTCGTGACCCTGCCAGGTAATAGATACGGTGACCCCGGCACTGTCCGGTTCACTGCACCCAAAATGGCGGCCAGCGACGATCATGTCGAGTATAACTGGTACAAGGGGATGCGTCTCGCTAGTCACCTTGTACCTGAAGACATGGACGACATTCAGGACTTCGTCGTTCGAGACGATGACGTCTTTATCATCACGTATCCCAAGTCAGGTGAGTTTTCCCCGTCAGAATCGTCTGAACTAGAACACTTGGTGACGTACGACTGCGGAATTCGCAAAAATGGGTGAGGCTAACTTTTGAATATGCCCTCGAGCTCCCGCTTAACACTGTCGAACTCGTCCCAACCATGATGGGAAGTAGGTAGGGAACAAAGTCGGCTGTGGTTGGCCAGTGTTCGGCGATCGAGGTTGGCTAGGTGTTCGGCTGCGCCAGCCGAATGTTTCAAAATGTTCAAAACATTCGGGTGTAGACTTGAGGTTTGGTCATGCATGGTTGGCTTGCCAGGTGGTTGGGGATAATAGTAGTTCACCAGTGGTCGGGCGTGTTTGGGGGTCGACGCTCAAATTTAAGGGGTTTACGCTCAGATTTTAGGGATCGACGCTCAACTAAATGCAAACGTTTTAACTGCCACCAGACGCCTTTCCAGCAAAGTGTCTGCAAATAGTCTGCAAATAGCCTCCACCCAAACAGGAGCACTTGGGTTGGTCGTTTCACGGATTCAAGGAGTGAACTAACATTCATTCCACAATCTCATAGGGCTGCTAAAATGATTCATCGTAACGATTTAACTTATGGAGCGGACGTGTGTTGTTGTATCGGTTGGTTAGTTTGGGGTTTTTTTAAGAGTTTGTATGTTCAGGTTTCAGACATATGCTTCAGGTCCCATGAGAGACCACATGTATGATAACAGGGTCATGTGACATCGGGTCAAAAGGCCGGGTGACCGTACAGCCCGCTGAGGCACAGGTGCGTCCGCATATTGGGCATAGGACGTTGGCGCTGGGGTCGGGTCTCCTTCCCTTCTTGTCTCGTCGTTTCCGGTCCAGCTCGCTGAGTCTGTTCTCCTCGAAGGTCCTTACTCCTTGGCGAACAGCATGGCGCCAGGCACTTCTGTCAGCAGCAGTGGACTCCCATTCCCGATGTGGAATGCTGCATGCTGTGAGGTACGACTTCAGCGAGTCATTGTAGCGCTTGTAGGGGTGTCGGACCTTTCTCGAGCCGGAAGCAAGTTCACAGTAAAATACTATCTTCGGGAGACGAGTTTTGTCCATCCGAACCAGATGGCCACCCCATCCCCCATCTCAGCTGTGCTTTCACAGTCAGGAGGAAATCCAGAAGGCCGTCCATGTACTGACTATATAACATACAATCCGCTCCAAAGTTTCAATACATTCACGAAAACCCAAAAGAGTTTTGTTGTTTATACAGGAGATTATGTTTTGTTGTTTATACAGGAACAGCCTGGTTACAGCGCATCGTTTCTCTGCTGCATTTCGGCGGCGACGTTTCGAAGACTGACCAGAAAGAACAAGACGAACTGGTGCCTTACTTTGAACAGAAGTGTGGGGATAGCGCCACCTTTCGAAAACTACCGGAAGCTCCGTCACCAAGGTTGCTGAAGAGCCATCTTAACTTCTGTCATGCTCCTGTGCAACTTACGCAGGGGAAAGGAAAAGTAAGTGAAATGTAATATGTGTGCATACATATGACATATCATATGTACCTTTGTACAAATATGTATATTCTCTATGTGTACATTATGTGAAATGTTAAATGTGGTTTCTGTTTCCATATGCATAGAAATGTGATTGTAAAACTTTGTGCGTGCGTGTGCGTATGTGCATATATATGTGTGTGTGTGTGTGTGTGTGTATGTGTGTGTGTGAGTGTGTATGTGTGTGTGTGTGTGTGTGTGTGTGTATGTGTGTGTGTGCGTGCGTGTGCGTGTGTGTATGTGTGTGTGTATGTGTGTGTGTGTGTGTGAGTGTGTATGTGTGTGTGTATGTTTGTTTGTGTGTGAGCGCGCTTAAATGCCAGTGCGTAAGTTTATGCCATCATCATTCATTTTTGTTTCTTTGCTGACAAATCACATTGTATAATTATATGTTGTAGGTTATTTACGTCGCCAGGAACCCAAAAGATGTCGCGGTCTCCTATTATCACTTCCACTTCATGGTGACAACACTCAAGAACCCCACATCCTGGGAACAGTTCGTACAGGACTTCGTCAACGGCGATTGTAAGGGTCATTTTACACAATAATCAGGTATTTCATTTCTTTTGTTCTGCGTCATTAAACAGAACCTAGAACTTGACACTTAATTTTCTCTCAAACATTATTTGATATATTTACCAGTGAGCAGGGGTGCGTGGCACGATCATGTGTTGGAATGGTGGCAACATAAGGACAACCCAAACGTGTTATTCCTCCGGTATGAAGACCTACAAAAGGTAAGCCTTCATAGCGTCGGCCCGCCCAATATTCCCATTGGTTTGAATCTAAACTTGACATAGGATATTATAATGGTCTTAGTGCACAACCGTATATTACTGCTTACCTGTCCGTCAGACATCTTCCTCATAGCTTCTGACTGGATTACTTGACATATTCAACATTACCATAATTATTTTTTTACAATTTTCTGGCAGGACACCAGGAAGGAGGTGGAGAAAGTGGCAGAGTTCCTGGGCTGGTCTGTGACCCCGGAAGTGATTGATACGGTCGTGGAACACAGCAAGTTCAAGAAAATGGCGACCAATCCTACCACGAACAAGGTTGACGGGAAGGAGGTCAAAGGGGGGATATTTGACTCATCGAAGGGAACTTTCTTTAGAAAGGGTATAGAATATGGCTTTTACAATTTGTACTTTTTACGCTGTCAAGATTTTGATTTGAAATAGAAAAAAAAGAATGATGATATCAGAAGTCATCATTAAATTCGATCACCGTTATCGAATATGATTTTTTTTTTGCAAACCAGGTAGAAAATATATCTGTGTTTGTTTTTTCAGGTGTAGTCGGTGACTGGAAGTCTCACTTCAGTGACGAGCAGAGTCAGTGGTTTGACGCCTTCTACAAGGAAAAACTGGGGCCAACTGGACTACAGTTCGACTTTGAAGGATAGGTCCAAAAGATATTACATTGTACAATCTTTACTTCACAAAAAAAGATTCTAGAAACAGTAATATAATTCGGCAGCTGGATTTAAACACAATTTGTGTAAACAAATTAATGCATGGTTACATCTGAAAGCTGATGCGCTTTTGTCTCAACAAAATACAAATTATCGAAGACCTCTCAGATGTTACAACGTATGAAAAGGTTTTTAAATTCTAGTAAATAGTTTTATTACTTCTATTCTTGTCATTCAACTTGTAACAAATTTGTATGTGCAATGTTAAGGCAAAGAAATATCTTACATTGAAGTTGAAACTTTTTTTTTACAATTTCAGTATTGATTCTGGGAAGCCACAGTTTTATAAGATGTATAAAACATTGTATCTGCTTATTTACTATATAGCTAATATTAACCGACGCTCTACAAGTAGCAAAATTTAATTAGTTCCCACCCCCTTGAAATAAAAAAGTGGCGAAGCAACGTACACAAGATACGATATTGTGCGAAAGGATCTGCAAATACTGTACGTCGAATACCGTAGAATAAAAACTCAACCCTTAATTCAACACTCTTGCGTGTGGCTGGTTTATTTGTGCGTCTATCACTCATTAACCAGTATTACTCGTACTGTGTGCGTACATGTCATTAGTCACGTACCTTTCATCAGTTCAGTCACCTTTACATTGACCATAACGACCTGTTGCGGGTATCGTACATTAAAATCGAGCGCAAATCTGAGAAAATTACGTTGCCAATTTCGTTCCTGATATTCACTTCAGCAAAGGTATAGGCATATACAGAAGCATGCGTATTTGGCATTCCATGAAGTACGTTATCTCTCTGTCATCAACTTCTGGTAAAAATAGACTCTTCCAGGGACCAAGGTCCATTCTCCTGCCACTCATATGACCAGCTAGGTGAGGTAATGGTTAAAAGGAGCATTGAAACCGGCGAAAAGGGGAGGTACACTGGACTCTTCAATAACGGGAACTCGTTCAGGAAATACAACACTGCCGGTTTGCGACTTAACAGTTACTGGTAGGCAGACTTACTTGTCTTTTCGCTCGTCACACCTGTAAGCATTAGTCCATGACATATCTGGTGATCAGTGATTTGTTCATGACGACTTAAGTCCATATGTACCTGTTCACTGCATTTTGCTATTCGCCGTTTCTTACATCTGAAATACCAATGAGGTTTCTCTTTTTAAACCTCCTTGGAAATACCCACTGATGTTCCGAAAATAGTTTCATCAGGTTGGTAAAGTGTAGGATACAGGAGTTCTCATGTACACAATTATCTCACCTATAGAGTGCCACCTACATCGGCTACATATAGCGGCGAGAACTCCAGTCAGAAGTTAAGAGGAAGATGTCTGATAGACACCGAAACTTTAGCACTCTAGGTGAGATAATTGGCTGTGTAAATGAGAACTCCTGTAACCCACTGATGTTAAATTACAGGTGCAGTAAAACCAGATTTCTAGCTGACCCACCCTCACTTGTCTATGTTTTTGAGTGCCGTATAGCTTATAGGTGTTTTGGCTAGATAAGTAGCCCACAGTACACGTAACGACGTTACAGAGACGTGTATGAGATTGCCATGTAAACTGTACATGCTTCCTTTTTTTCCAAACTAGAATATTTGTTCAGTTTATAATTGTTTGTTATTCTCATCCTCCTAAAAATAGCTGGCCTTAGGTAATCATTTTCGCATCAATTTCCAAATGCAAACAAACTACCGACCGATGACAAAGTTTGCGAATCGAGTCCTCTTTTTTTCCCCAGACAGAATCGATTTGTCGAAAGAAAGTACTATCTAACTACGATTCTCTGATAGTTTATTTATTATTGACGTTAATTATATAAGGATGAAATGAATTGTATAAATTTATTTTGCAGATTATTTTCTGTTGTAGTCTAGACCTATTAAAGTAATTATGCTGAATTGTTATTCTTTCGTACAGGCAGAACAACTAAGAGAGATCAGGAGCTTATACATTAATCAACCAATTGGAACTATTTGTCGGACAACGTTGGCTTTTATGAAAAAAAAAACTATAGGCAACCCAAATTAAACGTCTGAAAAATTAAAGACAAATGGCAGAAGCTGTACCAGAGGGGAGAAGACGTCGAGTTAGGAGACGTCGAGTCATAGGACCAGACGACGCCATTTTGGAAGATGGCGGCCTGATCTCCATGTTGACATGTTGTTTCCGGGGGGAACCTTCAATGCTGAAAGATGAGAGGCAAGAAGAAACACAACCTCTGTTGACCAGGTACGAAGATAACTAGAATTAATAGTTTTAAGTTATAAATATATTTTATATAATCATAAAATATATTCAAGTTATAATTAGAAAAATCGTAAATACTACTGAGTCAAGGCCTACAAACTAAGATTAAATATCACAAACGACCTGAATCCTTTGTCTTATCATTTCGCTGATGTATCATTCTTCGTTTAGCCCTTCAATAAGGACGCCATATTTTGCTGACTATGCCTGAATTCGTACGAGTCATAGTCCATCCCGGTCACAAATAGACCAATGACCTAATACGAGAGAGCAAAGATCACGACTTGTTTGTGAAGTCCAATGGTCTAAAATATATGTATCTGGAACAAACACGTTGTACTAAAACAAATCGATAAAGCTTGTACAGTGTCGGACATGAACAAAGACACGAGGCGAGTTTCGCCCCCAAATCTAATGCGACGACAGTACGTGGCAAAACTAATCCACGATAAATGGAAATTAATATGAAGAAAGCAAAATGAATCAACACTTTTATCGAAAGGCCGCGATATGAATGACATGTTGGCATGGACAAACACATTATTCTGGTAATTATGCAAGCATGCAAGTAATGGTCTGATAATTTGTTATTCTGGTCTTTGATTAATGGGTATCGTGTCAGTCTTTTGGGTACAACTGGCTAAACATGAGTGCCGCAGACCCGTGTGTTCAGAGCTACGGAGAAAAAGAGGAACAGCTTTTAATAATGGTTACGGCTCTTGCCGAATATGGCAGTTATCGCCGTATAAAATATGTCAGAGTCAGGTTTCATGCATTTTAGACTGTTGTTGGCTTGTCAGACTTGGTTAGACCCCGAGTTCCATGCTCTACTGACTGAGCTAAATTACAAAGGCTGGGTTCTGATCACAGTTATGCTTTTGCGTACCCATTTGGACATACAAAGTGCGTGAGCTGGCTGAAAACATGTGTCCTACCATGTGCCTGGCACAGCATGGAGGTACTGTAATTGTCACTAATTGCCATGTATTGTTCTCCCAAGCATAAAATGAGGTATTAAGGGGGCGGGTAATTTGTCACTTAGATTAGATCTTGTTATTCGTTTAGATACAACTAAAGGGCTAAAACAGAATTCAAGGCACACCAGACAAGACCACGTTCCCGTATGCGATTCCTGGATTGCGTTGATGAACTAAGAATAAAATTTCAAGCTTGTATCAAGTCGTCTGAGTCCTAGTCTACAACAATACTGAATTTACAAGTTATGTAACAACTCCATAGTGCCTTGAACTAGGTAAGAGTGGAACAAGGGGTAAGCCACGTTGTCCGGCATGTGACAAACCTAGCTTCTAGGTAAAGCTTAAAGCCATGCCCATTAGGCCAGGGCATTCACCCTAATCATCGTGTAATTATGATAATTTGACCTGTTGTGTGTTTTTGGAAGTACTGCACGAGTCAGTCACGAGGAGACAGAACGCTGTACACAGGCCCTGCGTGTGGAGCTCTGTCGTTTGGCACAAGTTTGGTAGTCAATGTTTGTCCCTATAGCTTGGTGATAAAGACGTTATTTTAGAAGTGATTGTTGGTCTATATCGGGCTGTGTACACCCAGTGTCGAGGCGGTCTGAGAAGGCCTTGAAGATCGGGACGGAGACTCCAGGTCAGTTCCGTTGCGGTATGCATACCGCGAGTTCTTACCCGAAGTGGGCGTGAATCTTTCCACCGCTGGCCTGAAGACAACACTCTGAACCGATCGACTGGTCGTTTCGTTGCTTGACGCGTATATGGGATGCCCTTGAACGCCGAAAATGAGCTAGCTTATTATAAAACAATTTCACTTTCTGTGCTTTGATACCAAAGCAGCGAAAAAAGACGTTGTGCGACGGGAAATCCATGCTTTGAGACGAAGTACAAGGTGCCAAACTCGGGAATCCAAGCCAGTAAGAAGAGACAATTGTAAAGACGGACATTCTTTACGGTTCTTGATAGCTAAGACTAGTACTATGGGTCAGGTGTTAGCGACGTTACTCTGTGGACCGTTGTTCTTCCAAGGTCAGCAGCAGAAGCGAGTGTCCGGAAGACCATCGCTTCGGGACAGGTACAGTAGACACACTTCCCTGTATCAAGAACCAGTACGTATGCAAACGTGCGAGTAGATGCTGTAGGGTTACTGCAGGGACATTATCTAGCCTTGCTGCTTAGGTCAGGCAGGGTACGTACAGGGTAGTTCCACGGCTCCAGGGCCAACATGTCCCAAGGAAATTTTACCGAAGTAGCCCTTAGTTCTCAGGGTCTAGCCGAGGAGCTGGCCCCAACAACAGTTTGGCGTCCAGGCTAAAATGATATTATGACCCCGATTGTGTTTTTACCACAGAGATCGAGGTGGCAGTATCCACTACTACGACCAGCTTCCCGCCAGAAGACTGAAGGATGACGACCTCAACATCTGGCACGACCCCCATGACCGCACGCACATGGAGACTGATGAGGACCTGGAACTCTACAACCTCATCAGGCGGAGAGATGAATGTCCTAGGGGGTCAGATGTAAGAGGAATTATCGCTGTTCGATTGGTCAGATATCGTGAAATATCATACATAACGTAACGCTTAGTGCGTTTTATGTTATGTTGTATTGCTTTATTATACCATGGAGCTAGAAAAGACTACATGATTATACTATACGTACAATGTACTTGTGATGAAGATATTGCATGCAAGGATGGCTAAATATTTTGTCTATCTATATAAAGTGACCCACTAAACCGTGGTCAGGCGCTTCTTCTTATAATTGTCTTCTGTTTTTCTGTTGTTGTTTTTTTAACCATAGGAATGGAGTCACTTGAACTTTGACATCCACACCGTGCGGACGCGCAGAAGAGAAATCAGGGACAGATGGGTCAAGATTCTTGAAAGATTGGGTAAGTAACGTTTAAAACTAAAAGTACATATATCCCCTGTTTTTGTTCAAAAAGTTTTCGAGACGTTTCAGGATCCTTCTGATATGTAATTATGTTTACCGAAGGAAAACATATTGTTTTTGCACAGTTTCTTCTTCTTCTTCTTCAAACAGTGACCTCTGACCTGGTCAATGACCTGAACTAGGTTTTAAACTAGACCGTCTGTCACCATGGTAACTGGTGTTGGGTTACATAATGTTGCAATTTTATAGACTTAGACTCCTGTCACCATATATGTGAATGTGTTTAATGAGTAAGAATTAACAGAGCAGACCATATGCGAAGGTAAAAATTGTGTATTGGTTTTGCAAATGTTACTTTTCTAGTAGACAATTATATTTTATCGCACGCAGGTTTTGACGACCTGCAGGAGATTGACAACATCCTGACCGTGACAGCGGTTACCAAGGAAACCATCAGTCAGGGCGCCAAAGACCTGTTCAACGAGCTGGCGTCAGAATCGTCCATATTTGGCGTGTCCTCGACTAACCCCGCCAGATATCTTTACGTTCTGGTAGGTAGATTTGTAGATTATTACCTTCACCAAGAAGGTTATGTGTTAGCTATATCTAGCTACACTGTGACTATATGGGGTTAGCGATTTTAACCGGTCATAACTTAGGGTGTGGTACATGTATCTTTATGACATTTAGTAGGTAGGTTGGGTTTGGGATGACAAAGGTCAATGTCAATTATGGGTAGTCTAGCGGCTATGTATGGTACTGCAGGGTGGGCATGGGTATGGCAAAATAACAAATAGAGATCACCAATACATGTACTAGTATAATGATGATAGAATAGATTTCTAATGTCGTCTTTTTATCGACAGGAGCGCCTGACAGACATCGACCTCGCCCAGGCGTTTGTGGAGACGGCCAAACAGCTCTACCCCAGCTCCCTGGTTGTGTCGTGTTGCCATGGCAGAGCCACGCCCATCCCGGGCCAACCTGTCCTGATGGCAACGACCCCTGGCGGTCACCACGTGAAAGTCATGTCCAGAGTCCCGGGTCATCCAGTTCGCGTCCGGTCGTCTTCTCCAAAGCCGCACCAGAAAGTACACAGATCACTCGTCCCGGGAGATGTCTCCATCCAGACTAGGAAGAAGTCGAGCAGTCCGCAGACGTCTGACTATTCCAGTGGAGAGGACAACACGCCGTGAAATTAACAGTCAGGCCATTTCTATTGAACACGTGTTGAAAGAAAACAAGACGGCAAAAACAAGGTGTTAAGACAGTTCATCTCTTTTGTTTAACTCATTTGACACTCAAAAGAACGGATAGATGGAAGAGAGGCAGATATATTGCACATTTGAAGACAATTAATAAAATTGTTTCTGACTGAAGTTATCCCCATTTCAGTGGCCATAGTTGCAACAAATGTATACAGCCGACGATGGTTGTCAAAAGTCATTCAAGGTCATTCAAACGGAAAAGGAACGGTGCCTATCATTGGACTGTCATCTCAACATTGAAATAACGAATCTACTTCATAATTTGTATACTTAAGAGTCTAGTACTGTTGTGGAAAAATAAGACCTCTTAACGTTTTGTTATCGTGGAATATCGTGGAATGGATTTGTTGCAGATCCAGCATTTTAGAAAAGATGTTGCAATATATTTCTAGATTACTGTGATATATTATTGTGTCTCTGTAGTAGTACACGGTATCATCAAGAAAGTCTACAACAATGAAATGTATAAAGATGCATGTTGTGAATTTGGTCATTTTTGTAACGTTATCGTTATACATGAGTGTACGTACTACGAATATTGTTCCCCTTGCGTAATAATCAATTTTGATTCCCTTCATATTTGTCAGTATAAGACCGTACAACCTTATAAATGCGCCACGTGTGTAGACGGCGTTCTGTGTAAAGAACTCAGCTTGCCTCCCTACTAATTTTAAGCTTTGCAATCTTTAAGCATTCGTTGTATTCAATCATGTAGGCTTGTTGGCGAAATGTTCTTGGTTGTATGACGCTACAAGCTGAAACATAAATACATCATAATAAATATCAGACACTGTCGATTTTGTGTGTCGCATTGGTGAATGTTGCTGTGGTGATAATGTGTAATGCTTATTGTTGCTTTTTGCCCTGCGCGTACCGGTACGTACCGTACGTAAGCAGCACGTGTAAGTACGGCCTGCATACGGTAAAGTGGCAATCGCTCTTGCGCAGCGAACGATGCACGCAACCGTTCATGGCCAGACGTGGCATCCAAACCACATACTTACACCTTGCGCAACCGTTTGAGTGATGTGTGTTGACCATACTGCTCATGCTAGTCCTTCCCCACGTTTTCAGAAAAACGTAGCGGACGTGGCCTCCCAAAGAAATGTACGGACAAGAAAACACGTACGGCGGGTTGTGCCCCTCGCTTTAGCGGTGTCCGGGAGGGGCCCAGGGCTTTTAGGAAACATTTTGAGAAAGGCAGCTGATAAAATCTCTCTGTTATTTTCCGAAATCCGGGAGAAATCCTGGTGGTCCCAGCTTCTAAGTAGAACATGTATAGCCTGGAGCGACGGCGGTGAGGTCTTGTTGTTGTTAAACAAGGTTGCACTTCCTGAGGGGTTAACCCCAAACACACACTTCAGTCACATGGGCTCAGAGCCAGCACGTCGGCGGAACGTACTGCGACTGCGCAGAACCACGTATTTCCGCGTTTTTCGTTGGTTTTTTGGTCAACGTTGCATCAGAATTTTGCCTGTTGCAGAGGATATTCTTTCCGACAGAACATTTGGAAACTACTGTCGAAATGCTAACCTTATATGAGCGAATACAACCTTATATGAGACATTCTGCCGAAATGCTATGTACAATACATTACGGGTTTCGCGCAGGTGCAGTACGTTCTGCCGACGTGCTCTCAGAGCCGATGTTTCACCATGATATGCAGTTTTTTTTCACAGAAGAAAGAGGGTGCGAGCGTTGGTAACAAATGGATTTCACAACACCGACAGTCGTTTAGAATCAAAGAAGTCCGTAGGAAGAGAGTATATCCGCCGTTTGGGGAATTTGAACTTGTCCCATTCACTGGATTTCAAGAAGTTTGGAAGGAAACATCCTCTTGGTTTCCACGTCGTCAGACTTGTACGAATGGCAGTTGACGTTCTGCCTGTACAGTACACTTTGAAGTGAGTGTGAAGGGAACTTTCTGTATACCGACGAACTGCATACAGAGGTCCTCAATGGTTCGGTCACACTGAGACTTACCAGAAAGCCAAGTATTTAAAACTGGTAATGACCTGTCACAGCTGATACGCTATAGGCTATGAATATCACATTGTACCTATTTTGTCCGCGCGTGTATATGTATGTATGTATGTATGTACATGTATGTATGTACGATGCGCGCGTGTGTATGTGTGGCGTGTGTCACGGTACGTGTGCGCGTGGTATGTGTGTGTGTGTGTGTGTGTGTGTGTGTGTGTGTGTGTGTGTGTGTGTGTGTGTGTGTGTGTGTGTGTGTGTGTGTGTGTGTGTGTGTGTGTACTTGGGTACACTTTAGGACCGTGCCGCAATTGAAAATCACTGCCATATTTAAAAAAAAAATCCCTGCAAATGACCGCATGTGACCTCACATGGTACACCTTTTCAGGTGATTAGGGGGGAACCAGAGTTGATTCAAATCTACTGACAACATCATCAGAAAATCAAATCAAAACAACTTTATTGCTCAACAACTGTAATAACAAGAAAAAACAAGGGTAGATACATACTAAATATATTTCTAACAGAACCAGAGTTGTTTCTAATCTATTAAATACAACTACCTAACGTCATCAGAAAATCAAATAAACTTTATTGCTCAACAACTGTAACTGGTACAATGTATGGCAAAGAAAAAATAACAAGGGTAGATACATGAACTATACTAGATATATTTCTAACAGAGCGAATCCATAATAAAACTAAAGCTAAGCTATTGCGTTTTCTTAAGAAGTGTAGTTTGAGTGAGTACACCTGTGCACGTCACGTGACCCAGGGAAGGACAGGAAAGACGTTACTCACACTTCCGGTTGAGCGTGTAAAGGATCAAATTGTGGTCGAGGTACTCCAGAATTCGACAAGTACAACGTTTCTCATAACGTATTTACATACCGGATAAAGTACAAAGCTTTCACAACAACAGAACAACACGGGAGCAAGAGCCGTTTAAGGGACGGGTTTGAAAACAAAAATATTTCACTGAAAAAAGGCTTTGTCATTTCCTAACGTGAGTTAACGTACTTAAGTGTTTCCTGTGTGTGTTTATTTTTCTTAAGTTTTTAAGCGGCGCGCCTACATTTTAACTAAAAGTATAACGCTTGAGAACTAAATGAAAGTTGGGGTAAAAGTTTCGTTGGGTTTTTGGTCAACGTTGCATCAGAATTTTGCCTGTTGCAGAGGATATTCTTTCCGACAGAACATTTGGAAACTACTGTCGAAATGCTAACCTTATATGAGCGAATACAACCTTATATGAGACATTCTGCCGAAATGCTATGTACAATACATTACGGGTTTCGCGCAGGTGCAGTACGTTCTGCCGACGTGCTCTCAGAGCCAATGTTTCACCATGATATGCAGTTTTTTTTTCACAGAAGAAAGAGGGTGCGAGCGTTGGTAACAAATGGATTTCACAACACCGACAGTCGTTTAGAATCAAAGAAGTCCGTAGGAAGAGAGTATATCCGCCGTTTGGGGAATTTGAACTTGTCCCATTCACTGGATTTCAAGAAGTTTGGAAGGAAACATCCTCTTGGTTTCCACGTCGTCAGACTTGTACGAATGGCAGTTGACGTTCTGCCTGTACAGTACACTTTGAAGTCTTCTTCTTCTTCTTTCCCGTACGTGCACAACCTCAATAAGTTGAGGGCTCCAAGTAAGTTTGAAGGTCCACTAACGAACTGCATACAAAGATCCTCAGTGGTTCTGTCACACTGAGACTTACAAGAAAGCCAAGTATTCAAGACTGGTAATGACCTTTCACAGCTGATACGCTATAGGCTACGAATAGCACATTGTACCTATTTTGTCCGCGCGCGTATATGTATGTCGCTCGTGTATATGTATGTATGTATGTAACGTTAAATGTATGTATGTATGTAACGGCGCGAGGGCGCGTGTGTGTATGTGTGTGTGTGCACTTAAGGACCGAGCCGTAATTGAAAATCACTGCGGCCATATTTGAAAAAAAATCCTTGCAAATGACCGCATGTGACCTCACATGGTACACCTTTTCAGTTAATTAGGGGGTAGCCAGAGTTGATTCAAATCCACTGACAACGTCATCAGAAAATCACATCAAATCAACTTTATTGCTCAACAACTGTAAAAACAAGAAATAACAAGGGTAGATACATACTGAATATATTTCTAACAGAACCAGAGTTGTTTCTAATCTATTAACAACTACCTAACGTCATCAGAAAATCAAATAAACTTTATTGCTCAACAACTGTAACTGATACAATGTATGGCAAAGAAAAAAATAACAAGGGAAGATACATGAACTATACTAAATATATTTCTAACAGAGATAATCCATAATAACACTAAAACTAAGATATTGCGTTTTTTAAGGAGTGTAGTTTGAGTACACCTGTGCACGTCACGTGACCCAGAGAAGGACAGGAAAGACGTTACTCACACTTCCGGTTGAGAGTGTAAAGGATCAAATTGTGGTCGAGGTACTCCAGAATTCGACAAGTACAACGTTTCTCATAACGTATTTACATACCGGATAAAGTACAAAGCTTTCACAACAACAGAACAATACGGGAGCAAGAGCCGTTTAAGGGACGGGTTTGAAAACAAAAACATTTCACTGAAAAACAGGCTTTGTCATTTCCTATCGTGAGTTAACGTACTTAAGTGTTTCCTGTGTGGGTTTATTTTTCTTAAGTTTTTAAGCGGCGCGCCTACATTTTAACTAAAAGTATAACGCTTGCGGAACTAAATGACAGTTGGGGTAAAAGTTGCGGATCTTAAGCTTTTTTTTCTTTATTCTAAGTGGTTTATACTAGTACAGCTACGAATAAAGATTACAATGGATGTACAGGTACTGACAAAATAGTCGAGATTTGCAGCACCACGTACACGTTATTTCTCACTATGCCAACCTTCGGCTGTGTTAAGCATGGTGATAATTGGTACTTACCGGATCTTGAGCAGACACTTGGAATGTGGAAACAAGCAATTACGCAGATACTCTTATAAACTGCTAATTATGTTTGCTTGGGGGTTTGCGTAACGTGGTCGATGTAAGCTGTTTTTTTCTGCCCATGACACAGTCACCGTGACAAAAATAACACATTCACACGGTGAATAACTTGTTTAGAATGGTAGGCACGCGCTGGTGCGAAAAATCAACTCATTATCTAGACCTAGGCATTGTTGTTCATATCCTAACGATTTTTATAGGTCGTCCTTTGTCTACGTGAGTGCGTCATTGAAGAGGTTCGGTCAGTTCTGTCAATATTGTCTCCGTTTACGTTAACGAGCGGGGAGACCCTGTGTGTATTTGCTCTGCACGGATAACCCTGGTCTAAAGTAATCTTTCAGCTTGACCAGGGCACCAGTCACTGAGAAGGCTCTCCACATGCCTTTATGAACCTGCTAAAGGACGAAAGAACGTGAATTTTAAAGAATAGAAGAATGAATGATTGACTGAATGAATGAATGGATGAGTGAGTGATTATCTTTGCTTGTGGGTCGTCTTGAACTAAATCTTGATCTAAATCATTCAATTTGTGAAGGAACTGTGCCATCCTGTTGTTGCGCCATATTCTTTTGAGTCTGGCTGACAGAGGGAGAGAGAAGCTATACATATAGTAACTAGTAACTACACAGAAAACTATATACGCACAAAACTGAACAGCGTACCAATTGTCTTACAAGTACACTGAAGAAAAACTGTCCAGAAATCTGGTGCTCTAATGTTTGATTTTCAAGTGAAGACAGGGTTTCGTTTTTTTTTATGATCATGATAATGATCATTCTAATTGCATACTCATTTTCACCTGAAGTAAGTGAGGAAAGTCGGGTAATGTGCCTTTCCCAAGGGCACAAGGTTGGTGACTTAGCAGGATTTGAACCCGGGACCTTTTGGTTCTGAGCCGAATGCTCTGCCGTTGCGCCACACGACCCCAAAGACCCCAAAAAGGCTTTCTTGTTTTATTCTTTCCATAATCTATAAGGTAAATGCTTGTCAGTTTATACACTTGCTTGTGTCTTCTTGGTGAGATTACATAATGTTCTACCTGGGATCTGTCTCCTGTTTCTCCGTACGTCGCGTTTCCTGTGTATGTACGTCATGACAAGTGGTTGTACATCTCCGTACGGTGACACAAGTTGTCCGTGTGTTTGTTTAACCTGTACATTACCCCTGCCGACCAGACCATCCGCAAATAGCAGGCATTGTGCTGCTTTATTTGCTGATCAGATAACCGTGAAGATACGTAAGCCCGAGGCGATACACGCGCGATCGGCCGTACACGGTGACGACAACTTCCATATAAGGGAATATTCGGCAGTGTGTCGCGAACAGGTTTGCCGAAGCAAGCGATAGTCGTTTAACTCCTTTCAACTGTCCACGCACTGTAAGTCTTTTAAGACTCACAATGTGTAAAAGTGTAAGAAAACAACATGTTTTGAGGAAATGTGGATTTACAAGTTATGAACAGGATATCAGAAGGTAGCCTCCACCAGGCCTTTCTACGGTAATACGGATCGTAGAATTCGGCAAAAAAAGAGAGTAAAATTGGCCAAGGGAGTCCGGCCGCGGGAAGGTAGTTTCTTTCCCTCCGCGGCCAGTCCAACTATGAGGCGGCCAAACTCCCCTGGCAAATACTCTCCTGTATATATATATATATATATATATACGCAGCGTAGTTAGTCTGGTACAGACTGATCAGAGGGAGTGCGGTCTGTAAATGACATGAGAGATTTTTGATAAGGGAACAGTGCCTCAGGCAAACATAACCGGCAAACATAACCGGCCATGTTCCCAGAAGCTCGGTGCCATATCCGCCTATCTCTACAAACATGTACATCGGTATCTTCATTTTGCCGTTGAATCTTTCTCAGTCACAAAGTAATAAAAAGAGCGTTACTGCGTAAATCTGACGTATTTTGCTTACTTTTCCTGTGCGATTCTCATAAACAGTTGTCATTGCATGACTCGTCCCTGTGACACTTAAAGTGGACATTCCTTGAGTTTAAATGTATCATGATGGGATTTTTTACACTTAATCCCCATTTACACCTTTAAGTACTTGAACCACATCCTTTCACGGATGAGTGGCTGGACCGCTATTTTTATCTCCGTGTGGTCGGTGTGCTGACGGCATCCTTCCCGCCCGCGGTTGAATGCTCTCCTGAGAAGTCCGAGGAAACGCCCACGGAACCTGTGACGTCAACACCTGTGACGTCAAGGCCTTCGCCGCCTATATAACAGGGCAGGTGGTCGGCGTGAACAGCAGAATAGCCAAGCGGCAGAGAGCAGGCTTCAGCCAGGCATCCGCTTTTCACTGAGCAGTAGGTAAGAGACAAGACAAGTGCAGACATGGGACATCTCGGGCTGATCCGGGCCTTGATGCTTGTCGTCGGGCTGGCGGCTACCATGGCCAGGCCATCCAAGCGTATGGACCCTACGGTACGTGCACATTTTCACTTGCTCCATTCTTTGAAATGTTATGTCTAAGGCAGCCCCATAGCCTTTTTGAGGCCGTGTGTTGTTAGTACAATTGCGACTAGGGCACGGTAAGAGAAAGCGGAGCCCATCCATGCATTTTACGTCGTATTTACCTCCCCAACCAAAGTCAGGTTCCATTTTACACCTGAGTGAAGTGAAGAAAGCGGTGTCAAGTGCCTTTCCCAAGGGCACGGCGTCTGTCAGGGATCGAACCCGTGACCTCTTGATGTCGTATCCACTAGACCACTAGGCCTTTCTATGCCACAAATAGTACTTTATAGACGTTCATTCTTTAGCGCTCATGTTCAACAGCACTTGTATACCTACTACCATGTCGACTACAGTATTACTCGGAAGTTGACGGCTCGTCGCTTGTCTTTTGTCTCTTTTTCCGCTCAATATCCTAGACACCTTTCCGCGCCAAATAACCGCAAGGCAAATAAGTACAATGGGCGACCGGTGTACCAAACTAACAACCGGCATTCTTGTGGACAGACCTTTAAAACAGCGCAAACCTATCCTAATAACGACCAAACTTACTGCGTTTTCTCGTGTAATCCTTGGCCAATCGAGATTAAGCTATTACTTCACGAAGAACTGTACCGATAGTCGTTTGTTGTAACACCTTTGCGTCCTGGTCTGTGCAGATTTTTATTTTCACGTCCGAGAAGAAATCAGGAAGCGACAAATTGGCGACTTCATGATGCCCTGCGGCAAAATATGACCGCAAAATGTCCTTAATGCTGTAAATGACACTGCAACTGAATGTCCATTCCCTAAACTGCCTGTTTTAGTGAGCTTAAGCCAAAATTATCTGCGAATTATATATGAAGTATATGTTTTATATCTTTTCCATCTAATTTCGTACAAGTGGACCCTCACATAAGTGCTGCTATTTTGGTCTACTGTATATGCAAGTATCGGGAAGCAGCTTGGGTAAAAGGGTGAAGTCTACCACCTCTGATATCCTCTATTGTTTTTTTTTTATCTCGAACAGAAATACCTGACGAAGTTCGGTTACCTGAACAAGGACAAGATGAGTAAAGCTAATGAGATGACCCCCACCGAGATGGACAACATGGTCCGAGACGCCGTCATGCTGTTCCAAGAAATGGCACACCTCCCCATGACAGGTGAGCGTTTCTTTTTGGCTCTTTGTCAAGCTTTTATGTTGTACTTTAAAACATTATAAGTAGGGCAGATATAGTTCAAATAGTGACGGTTAGTTCATTGCCCAAAAGTGGTGCATGGCCTTGCCCTGGTCAATCTCGTTAAAAAAAGAACAAGCTAAAAGATTAAACTGTTATAAATTGTTTGACCGTTACAAGAATCTAATAAATAACACGTGATGTCCGTCACCAGGGTCACTTGACGAGATGACCATGCAGCAGATGACCATGCCCCGGTGTGGTGTGGCTGACCTGGGCGAGTTCAGACTGACCGGTCGGAAGTGGGACAAGACTGACCTCACCTACCGTCTGATCAACACCAGTCCGCAGCTGGACAGGGCTGAGGTGGAGGACGCCATCTACCGGGCTTTCAGGGTACTGCAACCTTTGTACTACATCCAGTGGGCACTTGTCATAACAAATGAATGAACGAATCAATTAATTGACTAATACAAAAATTAGAAACTCGAGATCCTCGAAAGGAATGAATGAGTGAGCGAGTGAATAAGGGAAATCATTTTATATTCTACGCATATTATTAATAATGTATGAATAATACTAATTGATACATTGAATTGATTATTGATGTGATCATATTTTCGTACTTTGTATGTATTTTGTGTTCATTTATTTTGACGTAGTACCTGTGTCGTGCATGTCTGTTTATGTCTGCTTTTTTGTTTTCCTCTGAAAATTGAATATAAAAAACATAGAAAATAATGCTAATTTTATTTCGATGTAGTACCTGTGCCATGCATGTCTGTTTATGTTTACTTTTTTGTCTTCCCGTAAAAATTGAATAAAAAGAACGTTAAAAAATAATGCTGATTGATGTATCTATCTTTGACAGGTATGGGAACAGGTGACGCCTCTCCGGTTCAGGAGGATCACCGGTGTGTCGGATATCGAGATCTCGTTCGTCCATTTCGACCACGGGGACGGCAACCCCTTCGACGGGCCGGGAGGCACCCTGGCGCACGCGTACTTCCCCGGGGCGGGCATCGGCGGAGACGCTCATTTTGACGAGTCTGAACAGTGGACAGTCAGGACGGCACGAGGTAACATTGGTGTTCCCAGAACCGCGCTTTAGATTTAATCTATCAAGACCCATGTTCAAGCACGGTTCTCATAGTCCAGTATCCCAAAACCATGCCTAGCACTATCCAGAACCGTGCCTGATCCTAACCCATTCAGGCATAAAACAAGATTCTACACAGTTCTGTATACACTAGGGTGACACATTCTCTAGTAATAACGACTGAAAATGCTCTTATTTACTCTCTTATGCGTTTTAACTACTGTATAGGACAAGTCAATTAAAATATTGCACATGTGTAAGCACAAAGTGACCGTTTTGTTGACGCATTCAATTGAAAAGTCAAGGCAGTCCATCTATTAAAGGTGACAGTCATTGAATAGATGGATAGCAAGAAATGAATTAGTAGGAACGAATGGTTGAACGATATGATATAAAGTTCAGGGCATATACTTACTTAGCCTGGAACTGTCGTAGATGTACAAAATCCAGCCGTCTTGTCGTTGATCATCGACGACGCTCGTGCGACCAAACAACACGACTTGAGAATCGCACGACAAATGAAAAAAAAACACGTCTTGAACTTGAACCTTTGTCTCCGCAGGTACGAACCTGTTTATCGTGGCAGCTCACGAGTTCGGCCACAGTCTGGGGCTGGAGCACTCCCAGGTCCTAGACGCGCTCATGTACCCGTTCTACCAGGGCTACGTCGAGAACTTCCAGCTCGACTATGACGACATTCTCGGCATCCAAACAATCTACGGTTAGACTTCTCTCTTTGAGTTACTACGTTTGAATGAAAGATCGATCTTTTAATGTGTAGGTGCATTAAAATATATGCAGTTGTGACAAAAAAGGGTCACTGAGTGAAGTTATTATTTCACCGGCAAATGATGAAGTATTGCTGTGCTATGTCTGCTTGCCCCCCTCCCCTGTGTGTGTGTGTTTGTAATTTTATTTCTGTATATCCTTACCTGAGTGCTGAGCTTCTTCTTAGTAGATGAAGTCTGCCATCGCTGATTGCCTTGTTTGCACCCCTTATCTCTCTTGTTGTGAGTTTTAACGCTAAAAACACCAGGTTCTAAACACACCTTGTCCCGATCCCCTTCGCAGGATCAAACCCAGGTGACAGCGAACCGACGCCGGCCCCAACACCACCACCTAGCGGAGGTGGCGGTAACCCCATCCCGCCCAGCGGCAAACCCGACATCTGCAACACAGACATCGACACCATTGCACGCATCAGGGGAGAAACCTGGGTCTTCAAGGGGAAGTAAGTACAAGAGACGACTATACATTTCCTCAAAGACACAGAGATGTCCGCATACAAAAAAAAAGAAGAATCAGAACTTAAAAGCAAAGGGAATCACTTGCAATTCATAATGATAAAAATGCGTAATAAATGTCATAAGTTCTAACAGTACAAATTTGTTCATTTCGAGACCTGACATGTTTGTTTTCTCCGTATCAACAGGTACTTCTGGCGTGTGCGTGACCGTGTGTCCGGCCCATGGCTCACTAGCAGCTTCTGGAACGGTCTGCCTGAAACCCTGGACCACATCGACGGCATCTACGAACGGCCTGACTACAAGATCCTCATCTTTAAAGGTGGGTCTTGTCAGCAGTACAGACACCGTGAATTGTTGTTGTAGACTGTGAGGTGTTATAAAAGTTGTCAAAACGTCTGTTTGGCTGTTCATAAACACAAGACTTTTTGTTTACGTAGGAGGAATAAATATATCGTTTCTCACAAAACCGAGAGAAGTAGACTTACGTTAGACTTTGCTTCCTCGGTACATCTAGGCCACCGTTACTGGGTGTTTGACGCTAACAATCTGGAGAGCGGTCCCCACCAAATCTCCGACCTCGGTCTGCCCAGCAACTTAGACGCCGTCTTGCCATGGAGAAGCAACGGGAAGACCTACTTTTTCAGGGTAAGAATTTTAATTTGAATGCCCATAGATACACGTCATACACAAGTATGTGGTAAAAATCAACAAATTCAAAATATGAATTCATGGAACTGATAATCTGGCCATTACAGGGAAACAAGTATTGGCGTTATAACGAGAGAGAAGGTCGGGTGGATCCTAACTACCCGAGAGCATTGAACATCTGGAGGGGTCTTCCGTCAGACGGCGTCGACGCTGCAGTTCAACTTGATGACGGTAGGTGGTGCTTCCGTACCAGTACAGGTTACCAATTTTTCCTGATAGACGTACAATAAAACGTTTTCTTTAACACAATTACAGAGTACAACTAATCTTCACGGATCAAATCAAATTCTCATCCTCAACTTTTCTGTAAGATTATGCAAAAAAAATGCGCAACAGAAAAAAATTGAGAAACCACTGAAGTGGCTAGAGTCCGAAGCATACAACTACTGTGCATACAAGTAACGTTACTGTTCTTTAAATGCACTTTTCTATATTTAAAGTGGATTAGAAAAAGATTGGTATGACTGATTGATTGACTTTATTTTATTTTTCTTCTTCGTTGCGCAGGGTATGCCTACTTCTTCAAGGGGCAAGACTTCTACAAGATGGCTGAGCGTACCATCACCGTCTTACCAGGTTACCCCAAGGCAGCTGCCCAGGACTTCTTCGGCTGTCAGCCCGATTCATTCTCCGACTTCTCACCCCTGTTTGCTGGCTCCGTCCAGCCTGCTGGTGAGTTATCATCCATACTTTTTTTTCAACCTTTATCTAAAGCTTTCGTCACACTCGGTCGAATATGACCTTCCAAATGCTAGTCGTGTGGCGTAGTGGCAGAGTGCGCGACTCGGAACTTATATTAGAGTCCCGGGTTCGAGTCCTGACATGCCACCGATCTTGTGCCCTTGGGAAATTAAGGCACTTAACACGACTTTCCTCACTTAGCTCAGGTGTAAATGAGCATTGTCCTGTCATGTATTTGTCCCCTGTGTTGGTGGCGGCATTAATATAAGTTGAAAAAACTTGAGTGTGTCGTCACCACGTCTGTGTGATTACATGTTGGAATAATATTTAAAAAAAAACGCTAGTCACCACTGCCCCCCTCCCCAACCATGGTCAGGAGCAAGGTCGGCTGTGGTTGGGTAGTGTTCGGCCAGGTCGCCTACTTTAGACTGCCGAATCACTTTCACAATGTTTAAAACATTACGGTTGACCGCCGAGGTTCGGCCCTGGTTGGCGGATGATTGACTGGTGATTGGAAGAAGGTCGGGGCGTGGCTTGGCGGTTAGAGTTAGATAATACCGGAACCGTGACACTTAGTCAATGATACAAACATCCTAAAAATAGTTGCTCCACACATCCACCAACATTTCACTTGATACAGATCAGAGTACCAATCAGATTCAGTAAGTTGTGAAAATAATGTTTCTTTTTTCTCTTTCCTTGTCCCTGTGTACCAGGCCTGTCGTACCACGCCGAGGATGACTGTCAGTGGGAGCAGCATGTTTGCGACCTGCTCACCCGTATGGAAGGCGGAGAGACAGATCCCTTTGCTCCTTAATCAAAACATCCCGTGACATGTGTTATGATTCTTGTACGAAGTTGCATAAAGATATCGGTACAATTAATTGATTGATGTATAAACCACCGTCAGTATTATCTATACGTTTTAGAAGTCCAGATACGTCAGAGAGAGAGAGAGATAGATAGATAAAAAGATAGATATTAAAATAGATAGATGGATAGATATAGACAGATATAGATATATATTATTATGTGATGCGGTTGTAGTCTCTTGTTTGTAAATACTGTCACAGGATATCATATTTTTCGCTGAACTGAATAGATTGAAAGTTCTAAGGTATTAACACTGCGATGTTAGAAATAATGTTGAACTACCTGGAAAATAAAACTGATGTTTATAAACTCGACTGAGTGAGTCTAGTTGAACGATAATGATAAAATGTTATAGTATAGCATAGTATAGTATAGTATAGTATAGTATAGTATAGTATAGTATAGTATAGTACGGTATAGTATAGTATATCATAATTCACGGTTGAACTTCGTATATGGATTGGTTGTTCCTGTAGTCAGTTTTACATTAAGTTGTTACCAGTAAATAATAATAAAAGTATAAGCAGACGTGCATGGAGAGTAATAATCTAGAGGTGGGAGTATTGTACTCTACCATCTCGTTGTTATTCATAACCTCTAACTGCTAAGTTTGATTACATTTCAATCGTTCAGCAGATAAGGGCCAGTCTACAACCTATAGTGTAAATGTTTAAGACAGGTGCCCTTTCTCTTCAGAACAGCTCCAAGAAAACGAATGATAAAGTCGCTAGATTACCTATAATTGACCTTGAACTTTGTCATCCCAACCCCAACCTGCCTACCAAATATAGTAAAGATATATGTACCAAAGCCTAAGTTATAACCGGTTAAAATCGCTATTATATATGGTGTACCTAACACATAACCTTCTCGACGACGGTAAAACACTTTCAATATCGTCTACTCGTCTTCCAAAGCATTCAGTACTCCAGAGAAGGTGGCTTCTCCGCTGGCATCGCTCTCTAGGTACCCGTCGGAGAGCATTATCCACACCTGGTCCGTACGCCTCAGGAGTAAGACGGCGCTGCTGCTTGCCTGGGTCTGCCCGCCCTGCGCGGTCAAAGACACGATCTTCACCCCGTTCTTCACCAGCGAAACGGTGCACCGGGAGTCGGTCGCTGCGCTCTTCCTTGCCGTAAATGTGAAGGTGTACACGCCACGCGTCGTAGCCAGGAACTTCCCGGTCTCCCTGTCGTACCCTCCGCCCACGTTGGTGTGGATGACATCGTATGCCAGCACGGGTGCAAGGACGTCTGTGCCGGAGCTTAGAGCCACAAAAAACGCCACAGCGGGAGGGCTGGGTCCAGGCAGGCCTCTCTGTCCAGGCTCTCCAGGAGATCCAGGCAGCCCAGGATATCCAAGCGTTAACAGTACACGCGTTTACAGTACACGCGTTTACAGTTTACAGTACCCGCGTTTACAGTACACGCGTTTACAGTACACGCGTTTACAGTACACGCGTTTACAGTACACGCGTTTACAGTACACGCGTTTACAGTACACGCGTTTACAGTACACGCGTTTACAGTACACGCGTTTACAGTACACGCGTTTACAGTACCCGCGTTTACAGTACACGCGTTTACAGTACATGCGTTTACAGTACACGCGTTTACAGTACACGCGTTTACAGTACACGCGTTTACAGTACACGCGTTTACAGTACACGCGTTTACAGTACACGCGTTTACAGTACACGCGTTTACAGTTCACGCGTTTACAGTACACGCGTTTACAGTACACGCGTTTACAGTACACGCGTTTACAGTACACGCGTTTACAGTACACGCGTTTACAGTTTACAGTACACGCGTTTACAGTACACGCGTTTACAGTACACGCGTTTACAGTACACGCGTTTACAGTACACGCGTTTACAGTACACGCGTTTACAGTACACGCGTTTACAGTACACGCGTTTACAGTACACGCGTTTACAGTACACGCGTTTACAGTTTACAGTACACGCATTAACAGTAAACGCGTTTACAGCACACGCGTTTACAGTACACGCGTTTACAGTACACGCGTTTACAGTACACGCGTTTACAGTACACGCGTTTACAGTACACGCGTTTACAGTACACGCGTTTACAGTACACGCGTTTACAGTATACGCGTTTACAGTACACGCGTTTACAGTACACGCGTTTACAGTACACGTGTTTACAGTACCCACTGGCACTCCAGACGGTCCAGGCAGCCCACGTGGCCCGTTCCTTGGCCCAAGCATGTCTGGAATACAGCCAGGTTTGCATTTGGGACCTTCAAGGGTACAAGGAGAAAACAAATTGAGTAAGCAAAATGTTACTAAGCATTTCGAAAAAACTTTCAGCGTAAATGGATATCACGAGCCTCTGAATATTACAATGATATAAAACTAAATTCTAAAGGGCAAAGTAAGGAACGATACACGTGATTGTGATATCTTTATCGGTATGTCCAGAACATTATACGCTTGGATATGGATGGGGGTCTATAGGCAGTTTTTCGTACAATATGTACAGTATACTGTATTTTAGCCAACCTTACCGGGCTGTCCTCGGCTCCCAGGTAAGCCCGGAGGCCCCGGCCGTCCTGGAGGCCCCGGCGGTCCGACGGACACTGTACCCCCGCCATCACCTACCGGACCTGGAGGGCCTACACAGAAAAACACCGAGTCAGGAAAATAGTCATATCATCTAAGCGAATTCACTTGGCCTGAGACATCACATCACATATTAACGTTTAAATCTATGATACCTCAGCCAGGTATAGGGTCCTGGAATTGTATACTCTCTACGTGCCAAAAGTCTGACGTAACAGTTGGTAGCAAGTAGAGTAAATATTACAAAAGTACGTTCTCAGACAACACATAAAATATCTCTGGGGTACCTTGCGTCCTGGAGTTTAGCTTCCCACCTGAAGTATTAGCTAAATTACCCTGGCAGCCAGACTCGTATCGGGCTGTTAGCCGGTTTCCTTCGGTAGCAAAAAGCACCACGTCCGCCTATCTAACCTACTGCTAAGGCCCGATACTATTCTGGGTCCCAGGGCAAACGCAATGCAGATTAAATCACCTAACTGGAGGTCACGGGGGCCCTGGTGCAGCAATGACCTTGATTACACACGGGTTCTTTGGGCATGCTCCCTCTTCTTCTTCCCCACTCACAGGGTAGAAAACATTGTTGAAGGAAAGAAAAAACACCGCAACGACCAGGTTTGCTGTTCCAAATGGGCGCAACATGGCGATGTTGTTCACTTCAAGTTCTTAACGCTTGCACAGATGTATTATGTCGTGTATGGCAAAAGGAGGGCGTGAATGGCGATATGTCAGATGTTTGATGATGTTTGATGTAACCCGGATAATGACTAAACAATGATACACTAAATAAAACGATTGATGTTTGCTTGTATAGTGTTAGCAAGGCCATGTTCGTATGATTTCTACACACCATCTACAGGTTACAAAAATGTAATGTTTCTTTGTGTGTGCACTTCGACAAACCCTTTGCAGACCCTTGCATCTAGCATGAGCTGTTTTGATCACCACCTGTTGGTGCTTTTCTGTTCCTGCTTGCAATTTATTAACACTGACACACACGATGAAGTCTGTATTTGCAGGAAACGCGGTGCAACTTCGAGGAAAACCAACTAATCTTAACTACCACTAGCAAATGTTGTTGCCAGAAAATAATCAGACACATCTGGTTTCTACATGCAGCAGGGCATTGAAGGTCAGTTCAGCTGCGGGTCAACAAAGAATAATTCAAGCTTTATCTCGACATGATGAACGAATTATTGCTCGTAACAGCACATCCTGGATATTTCTGAGCAAGTAGATTTCAGCCTTACTGCATACCCCAGAGTTCCAATGTTAAAGGCATCCAATGCAATTTTAGGCCTTGGAAACCTGATTTGTCAAAGTCAATATATATATTTTAGTCACTTATCTTATCTATATACTGAGTTGAAACCACATAGTAGAGAAACAACATCCTTTGTTACAAAAGTAGTGGTGTAAGAGAGAAGTTTGACATCACATTTACCGAACTCGCAAAGAAGGTTATCTTTTCGTGGCTGGGTGTGTTTGTGTGTCTGTTTGTCAACAGCACAACTCGAGAAGGGTTAGATGGATTATTTGATATTTAGTAGGTGGGTATCTAATCAAAATGATTAGATTTTGGGCCCCCTGGTGGCTTGATATTGTACTGCAGCGGAACTTTCGGTTTTGATCTGTCGTGATCTGGACATGCTATGGTTATGAAATAAGACTGTAATTGGGTGGAGTATAAGCAACTGATATAACACATAATGATGATCTTATTTGCAAGATTGAGACAATGAAACATTTATAATTCGTCAATCATAAACGTTAAGATTATTTGGCTAAGATGTAAGCTCGTGGAACTCTAGTTTAACCTTTTTAATTGGAGAAGAGGAAGAAACGAAGCAAAAAACAGTATGTTTTTCTTCTACGAAGGTAACATAATTTATTTCACTGAGCTAGTATAACGCTACGTAATACACAATAATACGATACATATTGCACAATTACTAGTAACACGAATATTGCACATAGAGTATTAATAGACAATAGTCATCCATTTCTTGTAGATATTCTTTTCTCACTTCCTGCAAGGCTATATTCAATTCTGTGACACAGCTAAGTTGCTTTACTCTATTCATCAATTGAACACGGAGTCTTATTAAATCTTAAAGGTTTAAAGAAATTCAAAATACGTTTTTTACTGGTAACCCTGTTTCTTCTTAATGATGGAAAAGTCTAATAACATTTTCTAGGCGTATGTCTGACATTGGCGTTGTGACGTTGTACTTGAATCATGGAGCATTCTTGTGAATATCCAATTTGACACGCAATGATAACCCTCACTAACATTTCTCCACCAAGTTACATACATGCACTCTTTTGAGGAAAATTGTGTTTGATATATCTTTATAATGCAGCATGCCCATGGATGCACAGTTTGGATATACAGGAGTGCATTGCCCGCTGCATTGCACATCTTTTTCAGCACTTTATTCTTTACTTTCTAGGTGTTGGTTGTATGACTTGGCAGATGAATATTGATATTTGGTTACATCATATACTTATCTTTGACTGAAGGAAGACTGACGTGTGACTTGCTCAATTTTCGTTAACATTCCTATGTCTCATTCATGAGAGGCGCTCCAGCTCCGAAGTAAATTTTAAAACACTGCTAAGGTCCTTCAACCCAAGATCTGATTTCAATGAGCTGTAATAGAACTCTGGCGCTCTCACTGATAGCTTTCTAAGCTGTACAATCATCTGTCCATCGTAGTCTCGGAAAATCTCGTGATAGCTGTCCATACCTATGTCGGTGAGCCATTTTGTGACGTCATCCTTGGACCATGATGCAACGCTGCTGGATTTTGCTGTCCCTTGCACCTCTGCAATGTGTCGTACAACAGGGCTAAAACCTGCGTCTGTAGAATCTGCAAAGATCAAGATTCAAACACAGGATATATGAGACATATATAAAAGACTCAACAAAGTCTTTGACAAAGAGAAGCGTCGACCACTGATGATTTTTTTCGTACGAAGAATAGAACTGCAATCTTCTCTGACCAAAGAAACATTTCCCTAGCTGACACAAATACAAGAACAACCGGATGCGCACAGTGATCAGAATGGATGGTGACTGGTATTCTAGAAACAACGAAAACAAAAGAAAAGGGTAGTCACTTTTTGATTGTTACATAGTTTAAAAACTGTTATATTCCCTGACCAAATATAAATTTCCCCCGACGCTTTTGTTTGGAATACTGACCTCGTTCCCCTCTTCCTCGATCGCCAAGTTCCTTGATGAAGCCGTCCATGTTCTCGTTCATCCTGTCCTCGGTACTGAGGTCGAAGTAGAGTTTCATCCCGACCAGAGCCCCGAGCCACCCGTCCGGGTCGTACCGCGGCTGCAGACGCAGCGGAACGATATCTTTCCGCAGCTTGTGGGTGTACTCCGCCTCTGTAAAGTAGTTCGGAATTACACACAAGCATCCTCTGTCAAAACTTGGCGTGTAAGAAATGACACAACGTGTTGCAAATATGTTTTAATATGATATAAATATGATTTATGATATGTACTAAATCATAAGCTGTGTGTTGTCTGTGTATTGTCTCACATATGTCGTAGGTGGTCGTAAGATTTTGATACGTCATATAATTTTCAAACTGGCTATAACCAATGAGCGTATTGCTGTAACAGAATCAACCACCGGCAAGGATCTGATTTGAAAGGCAGCCCTTTCCGTAACACGGCAGCCTAATTTCGCAGGGTACATACATGACTATCTAAATAATAAAAAAAATTTTTGACCATACGACGACCGTACGACGACTGTACGATGTATGTGACTGGGCCCTTACCTGTCCGACAGTTCGGACTATCCTTGTATTTCTCAGTCATGCAGATCAACACAACTGCAGCGCCCTCTACCGCCTCCGCCATGGCCTCCAGGATATCTCCACCTGAAAGTACATTCGGGAGAAGTCAGCTCAAATTGTAAGAAAATGTGTTTTCTGGCTGGTCAGTGAAGGCACTGAGCTAAAATAAACAGAAAAACTAGAATCGTAACATTTGCAAAGCAAATGCATAATGTTTACCTTCGCATATTGTCTCTGTTAATTCTTACTAAAAACATCATATGATGAGAGGAGTCTAAATCCCTCCTGCTATAAAATTGCAACATGATGTAACCCAACAGTAGTTACCATGGTGACAGACGTCTGGTCCTGGTCATTGACCTTATTTGTTTGGAACGGAAGAAGAAGAGGAAGAGGAAGAAACAGAGCAAAAACAACATGTCTTCCTTCGGTAAACATAATAAATATAGTTTAGATACACGCAGAAGCACATTCCTTACCCATCTGTTCCACGTCCATCCAAACTCTGTAGCCAGCCTTCGTCAGGTTCTCTTTCACCACCAGGGCCTTCGGCTGAACATCCCATTGGTAGCTGATCATCACGTGACCACCTTCTGCTGTGGTCTTGGTCAGAGACCTGTCATGGCCGCCACCGTTGATTTCCCACAATGCACCGGCGCAAACCTCTTTCAGTTCTTTATCTGTAGTCTTGCGCTGTAGCGCCTTCAGTGCTGTGAAATAAATCAACGATAAATAACAACATTATCAGGGAACTACAAACTCAGCCACGTTTGGAATAATAATTGTGTTCTAGCCGCAAAAGCGCCACCTATATCGGCTACATACAGCGGCGAGAAGCAGAACTCCAGTCAGAAGCTCTGAGGAGCGTAAGCGTAAACATTTAGGTGACAAAACCTCGGTTGTGTAAAAGAAAACTCCAGTATCCTGCTCCCAATATAGTCATACAATTATATAAAGACATTTAAATAGAATTTCACTTGAAGGTACTCTATTCAAACAGATACAACTTTGGTATGCTTCCATTCATATACGAGTACGTCTACGTCTAGGTACCTTCAACGCAGCCTGTCTTCTTGATGGCTTCTTTGTTGCTCTTGTTAAAAGCGAGAATCCACAGTCCCTTCGCGGCGAGTATGTTCTCCTCCAGACTGCTGCCGTCCAACAGAAGCTGGTACAGAAGAGTCAGGCCTCCTTCTTCCACGATTTTCACCTGCAGAAATAAAAATCGAAGAATAACTAAATCTAAAATAAATTTTTCTGTCGGTAGATTCTTGTCAAAATGCATATGTGACAACGTTGTGAGATCTGTTTTTCTTTGGCAGTTCAAGTCAGTCTAGTAATAGTTTAGATATGGATTGACTTGTTCTAATTTGGTCAATGTCGGCCTTGGCATTTACATGTATTTTGCAACAAATGTCTGTCTGACTTTATCTCTATGTTTGTTATGAAGTGTTGTCGTGAAAAATAGTCACAGAGTCAGTTAGTAAAATAGGTTAAAACTCTACATGGTACACGGTCCAACTTCCAGTTCTATGTGTTCTAGTGTTCTAGGTTCGTCAGAATGGAAAGTGTTCTAGGTTCGTCAGAAGGCATTTAGGATCTAGGACGATGTTAATCCATGACATGTAAGGCCGTGATTGTTTACCTTATTGCCGTCGTTGCTCGCGAGTTCGTTCAGGCCGCTGACGAGCTCCGACGCCGAGAAGTTGTACGTCTTGGCCCGGTGATCAGGCTGCTCCAGGGCCGCCCGCAGTAACTTCAGGATGAACCTGCCGAATGGATGGATGGATGGATGGATGGATGGATGGATGGATGGATGGATGGATGGATGGATGGATGGATGGATGGATGGATGGATGGATGGATGGATGGATGGATGGATGGATGGATGGATGGATGGATGGATGGATGGATGGATGGATGGATGGATGAATACGTTATTGTACAAAGTGACATGTCCCATGCTCTCAGTTAACACAAGGCACATCTTTGCAAACGTATACATATACAATATAAAAATCGAATAGAAATATAATACACTGTAGTGCATTTGGCCCAATAACCATGTGGGTAGTCAATAGCAAAAAAGTTAAGAACTTAAGAGAAACCAAGACCTATGTTTGACTAAAACATAAGCATATTAAATCTGTTACAAGTTTAAAGTCATTGTCACACATGTTCCTCTACATCAGAGCCCTCCTATAGATTTATGTATGGCGTTTCTGTATCACAATGAATTCGCTAGGTGGCGCCTTAATGGCAGCCGCACATTTTGTGGCTCTCGTTGTTTCTCGTAATTTCTTCAGTTTTAACTGTGTCAGTTCTTAATTTGGTGAATCTTAGTAGGTGGGAAGACTCTATGAAATGCTGTAGGCTGGTTGTACACAAATTTGGACTTTCTCTGACGTGTTCTCATCGTCCTTTTGTTGAGTTTTGTGGAGTCTACGCCAATCATGGCTACCTGGTCACGGACACTGTTTCACTATTCCATGGACTTCCTGCGTGGGCTAAAGCGAGTGGCTGCACCATCCGACCCTCATCTTAAGGAGCACCTTCTCAGTCTCGGTGTATGGAGGCTACGGACCAGAGCGAGAGGAAAGAGGGGAGGCAGACTTTTTCAACGTGACATTCCTACGGTTGTAGGTAACAGGCCATTATTATTCAATTGCAAGTCGCCCATGTCGGAGCCAGGTCATGTACCGCTACACACATGCAAATTAGGAACATTCCTTCATGTGCTGGACAATCGGGATGTGTGTACAAGAGGCCCTACTAACCGGGTTCTGACACGCATTCCTCTCATCCGTTCGCCGAAACGTGTGGTGAGTCTTCCTGCTCTCCTTCTTGCTAATGTTCGCTCGCTCCGTCACAAGACTGATGAACTCCATGCCGTTAGTCTGGCTAACAAAGTCAACATTGTTGCTGTGACCGAAACGTGGCTTAACAGCGATATTCCTGATTCCCTAGTCTCATTTCCGGATTATGCTGTCCACAGACGTGATCGAGTCTCGCGCTCTGGGGGAGGAGTTGCCCTGTACATTTCTCCCGAACTTCGTCACAAAAGACTTTCTGACCTTGAGAGTGACGAACATGAAGCGCTCTGGCTCTGGGTCAGACCGGCTCGACTCCCCCGTGGTCTGAACTGTCTGATCATCGCTGCATTCTACAATCCTCCAAAGTCATCCACTACTTACAAAAGTGATGACGAAGTTAATGACTACCTCGGTCGTTGTCTTGTACAGATCGAGAGGGACTACTTACACCCTGGCATAATCATTCTGGGCGACACCAACAAGTACAACTCCCAGTCCTTATGTGCCAGGTATGGACTGAAGCAAGTTGTCAACCGTGCAACTAGGGGTCACAGTCAGCTGGACTCCATACTTACCAACGTACAAGGCCTGTACTTACCTCCTGTCCATCTACCGCCGATCGGCACTTCAGACCATCAAACTGTTCTGTTGTCGGCGGGGCCTTGGCCTGCTACTCCGCCACAATACATCATTCGGAGACGCTGCACTCCTGATGGGATGAGGCGATTAGGGCTGCTCATGAATACAACTGACTTTACTCCTGTGTTCGACGCACCTAATCCACAGAGGAAGGTCGCTGTCCTCTCTTCACTTTTGGAAGAGATGTTAGACAGGACTGTGCCCAAGAAGAAATCCAGGGTCACCAAGAACGATAAACCGTGGATGACTAATAACATAAAACAGCACATTATGGAGAGGCAGGACTCATTCCGCTCGGGCAACACAGCCTTGTACGCCAAACTTCGTTCTACTGTAGCCAAGCTGATTAAGAATGCAAAGCGCTGGTATTATCAGAATGAGGTGGACCAGTTGAAGCACTCCAGCTCGGGGCAGTGGTACAGGTCTGTCAAAAATCTCATAGGAATGGGGGACACTAAAAGGAATACCGAGTCTTCCGATCTTCATTCCTTGCAACGTCAATGTAACTCACTCTCTGATCACTTTGCTTCTGTGTGGAACCAGGTGGACCGTATTGTACCTACAGACCAGGACGTATCTGACAAGTTGTCGCATAATACTCTACCTTCCTTCAGTATCGGTCTGATCAAGTCTAGACTGAGAACAGTGAACGGGCGGAAAGCTGCGGGTCCAGACAACATTCCTCCGTGGGTGCTAAAGCTATTCCACGAGGAACTGGCACCTGTCCTGTGTGAAGTGTTTAACTCTTGTGTGCAACATTGCACCTTTCCACTGCAGTGGAAGCAAGCACTTGTCTCAGCCGTTCCTAAGAAGCCAAGACCGAACTTTCCCACGGATTACCGGCAGATATCTGTGGTCAGCTGTGTAGGCAAGGTGTACGAGGGTCTTTTGCGTGACTTACTCTTACAAGACACCGCGAGCACTCTGCTACAGTCACAACACGGTTTCCTACCAAAGCGGTCCACTGTTACAGCTTTGATTCACATCCTTCAAAGCTGGCATGAGGCACTTAACAGCAATCCCAAGTTAGACATCCACGCGGTTTTTGTTGACTTTAGCCGGGCATTCGATACCATAAATCACGGTCAACTACTCCTAACCCTGGCAGATTTCGGTGTGAGGCGGGATCTGTGGTTATCCGTACGCAGTTACCTGGAGGGCAGGTCCCAACGGGTCAAATGGGGATCCTGTCTGTCTAAACCACATGATGTTTTGGCAGGTGTGCCTCAGGGTGGACTGCTATCCCCACTGCTCTTTGTCATTTGTATTAACTCGTTGGACACCTGCTTACCGTCATCTGTGTTACCGGTCAAGTATGCTGACGATTTAACTAACTCTGAATTCTTAATGGGGTCGCTTCCCGGTCAAACACAGAGGGCACTTGACGCCATCACTGAGTGGTCTGTGCCATTCTCACTGGCAACAAATGGGGGTAAGACTAAGGACATGATTGTCAGCGCGAGGAGGAAGGAGAATGTGCCCGTTCCCCCACACCCTACCGTAGATGGTAAGCAGATCGAAAGGGTTGTCACGTTCAAGCTTCTTGGTGTACAGATCTCTGCGGACCTTACATGGGACGCCCATGTTCAGTACATGCTATCTAAGACGCGACCCAGAATCTACTATCTCGCTGCCGCCAGGAAAGCTGGACTTTCCACGGATGTACTCACCCAGATCTACGTGTCATTTATTCGTCCGATCTTGGAGTACGCCAGTCCCGTTTGGGGGGTCTACCCAATCGTCTGGCTTACACTCTCGAAGGAGTCCAGAGACGCTGTTGCAGAATAATGGGCATTTCTCCGAACTCCTTGCCGACCTTGGCGTCCAGGCGTGACCAGGCAACACTACGTGTCTTCCGGAATATCCTAGATGATAAGGATAACCCACTGAACTGTTTTATATCCTGTCCACTGCATAGTGGCTATGACCTCCGACGAGTGAGACATGTCATGACTTCACATAGCCGTACTAAGAGACATGAACAGTCATTCTTCCCCAGAGCCATTAAGCTGTACAACATGAGCTAAGCGATGAGAACTGATATACATTGTACTTGCTGTTTATATTTGTTCGCTTTTTAGCTGTTTTTATATATGTACAACAATGTCCGTTTTTAATATAATAATGTACCGTTTTAAATCGTGTTCCTGAGAGCCCAGTGTTTTTACTGCATTTTGATGTAACTGTCAACGTATTTCATGGCACAAATTTATGTGTACAGGCAAGTTGACTGCAATAAAACTGAAACTGAAACTGAAACTGTAGTTATAAATCTATGCCTATGCCCATAGACTTCAATGTAACTACCCCCACTATTTACAAAAATCAGTAAATAAATAAGTAAGTAAATGGATGAATGAATGAATAAATAAATCTGTTATCTTACCGGATATTTTCGACTGAGGCATTGAGTTTGTCGTTTTCGTCATCGTTGACGATATATGCCAGCGTCAGGATAGCCTTTGTCTTGATGATGTAATATTTGGAACTCAGATATTTAGTGAGAAGTTCCACCGCGTTTGCCTCTCTACATACGGCCTTGTTGTCTGTACACAGACGTACTGAGTTGAGTAGAATACCCAAGTTGCCCTTCATGAGGTATCTCTTATCATGAGATTTGAGACTGTCCACGTCAAGTTCCGGATTTTTCAGGTCTGACAGAAGAAGTTCAAACGCTTCCGTTTTCCCTAACGCTTCGCACAGAGCTGGCGTCTGGTCGGTAAAATTCCACAAACAGCCCTTCAGTTTCTTTAGATTGGTCTTTGATACTTCTTCTCTCAAAGGGTCAACTTCGTGCAGTGATTTCCACGCTTTACAGAAGAGTCCCGCTAGGTCGAGTCTGTTTAGTTCTTCTCCTATGAATCTTGCTTTGTCTTTGTGAAATTTGTAGATGTCGAACAGAAATGTCAGAGGTTCGGTGGATTCAGATGTCGTGAAGTCCGTCATGCTGTGCAAAGTCGCCATCTCTTTTCTAAGTCTCGCGAGATCTGACGTGAACTCTCGTTTCTCCAAATCTTCGGGCGGCTTTTTGGCTGTCTTTTCCCCTTGTTCATCGTCTTCGGCTGGAGGTGGTGAGAGTGCAACTCTTCCTTTTGAGACAAAGACTGCTTTTTCATCTTGCTCGCCGTCGTGGTCTTCCTCGTAAGGCATGGTGGAGCGAGCTCCCTTTTTGGAGACAATATTCCCCATTGTACTCGGCACGGATCCGGAATACCAGCCACAAAGAGTTTCGTTACCTTTGGTTACAGAACAGTTGTCCTCTGCAAATAAAGAAATCAGTAGTACGTCACACTCTACATGTTATGTAAATACAGCGCACAAGTGTTGTCCTGATAAACATTTACCTTAAAATGTGACACACAAAACTGTCGCCTATTTCATTGTTACGGCCTTACGGCCATGGATAGAGCAGTTGAATATAACTTGTAGATGGCATTATACACGAGTATAAAGACACTGATACTCACGATTTCAACCTTTGGACCGACCGAGGCGAAGAGAATTTTAGCGATAAAATTACGTTTCTATAGCTTGGAGTTCGGCTACTAATGGCTAATAAATATTTGCACGCTTGGATTTAGGCTCAATGAAAGGAAATACGATCCCCTGCCTTTTACTAAGACGGTGATGTTCAGTGCAACCACTATTCTACAAATTCACTACACTGGTACCAATTTGAAAGGTTATGACATGTACATGCAGTCAGCATTTTAGATCAAATAATGACGAGGTCTATGTCATGATAGTATTGCCCACATAGCGATATCTAATAGGGGTGGGTATGGGGGTCAATTGCCTTAAATGTTAAAATAACATTTTTATGTTGCCAAAATCCCCCCTTTGCAGCATTATTTTTGCTACCCTGGAAGTGAGCTTTTGTTCCAGGATCTTGTAGTATCGTGATGTTTAGTATGGACAGAGTATACTAAATCTGTATGTATATTATTTTGGTATTCTCTCTTAAGGTTTGTGTTGACTGCTGCATAATGTCGACAGCCAGCAGGAAACGATAAATGAGTTATGAACGACGCAGAGAAAGACAGCGGACAGTTATAATCAGATTCCAGCAACCTGCCGTGAATACTAATTCTATTAGCATTTTTTCTGGCAACAGACACTCTTAAGAATCTAATTTTCTCCCACTAAATCTTGCCCATTAACATCATTTTAAGTATACGACATATGATATTTATGGTTATATGTATACGAGTCGCTGTAGATTAGCACATAAGTTATGTTTTTCTTGAGTATCTTTATGTATTACTAACAGAAGAATAAGTGCTATCTCTAAATGTGCCGTGCTGTGGTTTCAGTAGCCTTCCGTTTACAAAAAATATCAAACTCGCTATATGGAGTCTAACACAGTGTAACACATACATCGGTGAAGGTTAGACATCCAGGTAATAAAACTACGCTCGTAAACAGTTACTCAAGCAACTGGGTATATATGATTTTGGAAACGGTCAGACGTTTCAGGTAGCGTCCACTAACTTTCGTCAGAGACACTAAGAGACTGCAGGAGAAATGCAGGTTTATAACTAAGCACTAACTATTAATTTATATTGAGTGTAGCACATACTTTATCATGTAATAATGTAGACGTTCTTACCTTAATGGTCGTCACGTCCTTTGTGTGTGTTCTTCGTTCTAGATCCCTCGCGAATGAAGCACCTCTGATTGTGGAATGGTGTGTAATATTAAAGGTCACCCTAGACGGAACACTGGTAGTCATGTACTATTCATGAGGCGTTAGACTTGCCATGTCACCCTCTATGGTGTTACTGTGTGCCCCCGGGCGCCATTGTGTACGCCGGTGTGGCACCTGTCCGTTGCTATGGGTGACACGTCACGTAAAGGTTAAAGGTCATGGAACAAAGACTACGAACACGAAAAGCTGCTGGTCGGGCGATACCATTGAGCACAAAGTTTATCATAAAGGGGTGTACGTGTGAGATGTAAGCCTTGTAGACGTATATTGCGCAGTGGAATCAGTAGG